>NC_024318.1:15984982-15986575 GCF_000523025.1 Cynoglossus semilaevis | reverse complement strand
GACCACGATATATTAATTAATTTGAGCAGCAAACGCTGACCTATGGGAGACAGTATATACAGTATCCAATAATATATCTGATAAGTATCGAAGAATAGAATTGGATTAGTAGTTACATAAAAAAAACACTTAGCATCAGGTTCGTTCGGTTCACTGGTGTTTGCAGGAAGTTCAAGGCACAACATTTGAAGCGACTTTAACATCACAAAGTGAACGGTTCCACCGACAGCAGTGAGATCTGCTATGATGGGCAGCAGGGTCGTCACACTCATTCAACAAACCATCAACAAATGAATCACACCTCTGATATTAGATCCTTTTTTTTTCATGTGTAGATTGTCCTTGTGTTCAGATAAGGAGCTTTACTACAGGGGGAGGAGGGGATTACTAGCAGCAAGCACGTACAGTACGTGCGGCCGTGCTGGTACCTGGTACTGTCTGGTACTGTCTGGTACTGTCTGGTACTGTCTGGACAACCAGCCCGATGCAACAATGATTTAAGAGACTTTAAGAAGCTGTTTTTGTCCAGGCTCTTTCTGCTGCCTTGAGATAACAATCTACCCACAATGCACCTGACTTTTACGCACACGGCTGCCCAGGGGTCCAAAGATGAATACGTTATTAAAATGTATAAAAAAAGAAAAAAAAAAAAAGAAAACAACTGCATTGTTTCAGTACACCAAAGCAGCGTTTGTTGTCCTTGGTGATGGTGTTGTTTTTGTGCTGCAGTAGGAGCGAGATAAGGGAGCGTAAAGAACGGTGATCTTTACCGATAAGAGCCGGCCCTAAAGTTGGAGTCTCAGTGTATGGGTACACGCCCCTCGTACAGTCCCTTACTTTACTCAGGGTCAGAGGAATGGACTGAAGAAATCAGAAGGTATTGACTGTTCCTGCGGACCTTCATATCATGTCACAAAGTGATTGTACAATGAAGCTGGCGTAGAGTTAATGACAGCTGGCAACCGTAAGTCAGCCATTCATTTTCACATCAACATAATAAAGAAAACAACATATGTAGAATGAAATAAAATAATGTTTATAATGAACATATATATATGTATATATATGAAATGAGGTGAGGATCATGATTGCATGTGAGAGAAACTCCCCTTAAATACTTCTATTACTGCTACTACTACTAATACTAATAATGTTAAATTTAATATTAAAGTTACTGTAAATGAAATAAAATAAAACAAATTGAAACAAAATTAAATTAAATAATGAATATTATCATTACTACTACTACTACTACTAGTAGTAGCAGCATTATATAAAACATAATTTATTATTATTATTATTAATATTATTATTGTTATTCATAAGAAAAAACAGGGAAAAAATTGTGAGGAATGATGTGTGTCAAATTTTTCAAACTGTGTATCTGAAAGGATTGAAGGATTTCGTCAACGTCAGGCCGTAATATAACTGAAAAAAAATGTCTGCACATAAACAGCAAGGCTGAAAACCAACATTGAATGTCCATGACCTTTGACATCTCAGGTCGCACTGCATTGAAAACCATTGTCTTTCTGTGAGGATAATAATAATAATAATAATACTAATAATAATAATAATACTAATAATAATAAT
>NC_024318.1:15945864-15984570 GCF_000523025.1 Cynoglossus semilaevis | reverse complement strand
GCTGCATTTGGATCCATCCTGATCTTGAGTTTCACTAACTGTGACAATGTCTGTACCAAAGGTTAAAGACATAAAGATGAGTGTGATGTTCTCATTACCTATCAATGCTAATACATAAAAGTGGAAAAAGTGCATGATTTTTTTTTTAACCTACTACAAACAGGCGTTCGTGCTGCAACGCCCCCTAGCAATGTAAAATGGAACTGATCCGTTCATGTCATGTGACCACTGACCAGAAGAGAGCAGTGACTCCACGTGATCCAGTCCACATGGTGGCAGTTAAACACTATATGTTACTCTGTGTAAAATTAGGCTAATGCAATTTGTTATGACATATATGTTATGAAAAATATATATTAAAGTTGTCAAAAGGTCAGTATTTGTCATGGGTTTGAAAAAAATCACAAAGTATCGGTACCGGAAATTGCAGGATGCTAGACACATATATATACATATACAGTATATATATATGATATAGCGTGTGTGAACAAGTCAAAACCACTGAATATTTTCAGCTATATTTAATGTATATAAATAAAAGTAACTTTTTATATAGTTAGGATAGTTGATGAATTAAAATGTAAAATTAGGAAAAATCACACGGTAGCTGTGGATTATTCCTGACTAATCGTGATCGCAGTCGATCGTGATTATTTATAAACTACAATAACATGCATGGTTTGGTTAACTCACTCACTCACTTATGGTAGATAGACCTTAAACTAATTATCTGGTCGGTGCAGAAACTGCTCTCGAAAACATTCTGAAAACTACCTGCAGGATCTGACATCAATCTTCAGTAGAGTCGACTCTCATAATTTCCATGTGATTGTAACTATACGATGGTGTTGGAGTTTTTATAGAACTAAATATGGCGATCGACCGCCTGTGGTAATGATATCACGTCACGTAGTCATACTTTACGATTAATACTTTAATTCAAGCCGTACGCACAGTTTACAGGTCTGACACTTTGAGTCCAGCTCTGTTTGTGGTCCACGTGTGCGGGTAAAGAATTCCTATAAAGTCGTATTTCCTGAGACTCAGACGGACACCTGGACTAGCAGCCACGCACCTGGTTGTTCCTGTGCAACGAGTGTATGGACAACAGATGTGTGTCTGCTGTTGTTCTGTCTAACACACTGTACAGGACACGATCTGTGTCAACGTCTGGACCTCTACCCTCCAGCTCTCTCTCTCTCTCTCACTATCAAACAAGTTTTTTTTTTACACTATGCAACAAAAGTGTCATTCTCTGTCTTTACAAGGTTACCGCCTGGATTTGGATCATGGAAGCGGATACTGACCATTACAGCCTTGCGATACCAGCTGCCGAAAATACGAGTTTTCCAAGTTGCGGGTAAGCAACTGTTACGCTGTCTCGCTCACTGTCCCTCGCTTGGTCATTTTACATGTCACTTTATCGCTCTTTTTGCCTCTTTCTATCATCTAAATCAGGGATCTCAAACATACGGCCCGTGGGCCAAAACCGGCCCACTAGGGGGTCTCAATCCGGCCCACTTGATGAATTTTGAAAAAAAAAAACACAAACATTTTATGTTCGGGATATGTTTTGTAAAAAAAATATATATATATTTTATTACATATGTAGATTTTTTTTCTGATGTGTTTTTTTTGCATTAAAACATAAATGAAAAAAAATGAATGTATCAATATACTTGTACTTATTTGTAGGAAACCAAAGTGGGAAAACATGGACTTGTTGTTATTTATGTGTTTATATCATGTTATGATCGTACTGGTCCGGCCCACTTGACATCAAATTAGGTTGTATGTGTATGTGGGCCTCTGAACTAATTTAAGTTTGACACCCCTGATCTAAAGCGAGGCCTCACTTCCAGTCCTGCTCCTACGATTAGTGGCCCGACACTCTTATAACAATGATATAAAATGTTTTTTTTTTAATTATTATTATTTTGTATTTTCAAAATATTTGTTTATATCTATTTTTTTTCTATTACATTTCTGAAGTCATTCTTGATTTCTTTTCTAGGTCATAGGTCACACGTTACTGGGATGTTACTGCGTGTAATGGCTTGACACTGACATCACTGACTGGTGTCAACCAATGAGAGCAGCCTGGGTGGGCCTAAGACTGCTGCGGTGCCCCAGTCAACCAGTGCAGAAATGAACTGGCAGAAATAGACAAGGTACTTCTAAAACTATTTTTATGAACGAGTATTTACAATGAGTTTTACTGCAAAGTACTTTAGTCCAAATAGCAGTACTTAAAAAAAAACTATGGTGGTATACATTATTATTTTTCTAGCCTATGTTCTTGACTCGTGCCCTTTCTCATGTAGTTGGCAGCTCAGAGGTCAAAGGTCAGGGGACAAGAAAAGAGACCAGTGTCTGGTCAGCAGTTTTCCATAGGTGGTCTTGGCAGAGTCGGTATTAAATCAAAAAGTGACACTGTTTCTTAATTCTGTTTCATTCGTCCAATGAGAACATCACATTTCTAGGAATCAGTTGTTTAAAAATCAAGTGTATCGGAATTTTGAAGCAATTTTTGGGAAGTCCATGTGGGGGCGTGGGGGACGAAAATAGAATTACGGTGTGTTGCTAACGTTTGGCTAGCACGTCGTAGAAATAAACAGAAATGAGTGTGTGTGTACAGAGGAGCTGCTCGGTGTGAGATGTGTCAACTCACCCATTAGTACGAGCGTGCGTGTGTGTGTGGGCGGCTGGTTCTCAGGAACCCCCTCCGCCCCTCACACCGCCCCTCCCAGTTGTCAGGGTTAGCCTCCCCCTCTCCTCCCTCGGTGCTGACGTCACGTCTGGAGGCAGGCTGCTCTCTCCGTCGCTGACACCGTTCACCTCCAGCGGAGAAACTTTCCTGGAGTTCTCAGGCTCCGAGACCGAGCAGAGACTTCAGTCATCGGCCGCGGGCAGGACGCGGCAGTCTGGAACTCTGTGGCGCTACAGGAAGACAGAAAACCGGAGCCACAACACGCAACTTTAGTTGACCGAGGAAGTTTTTGGGGCTTTTTTTTTTCGTGACATGTCCTTATTTATTTCAAACTTTTAACTCACTTAAGTCAGCTTTTCGTTTTTGTGGGTAACGTTCGCGTATTTTCTCTCTTGTTGGTCGACACCTACACGAGTATGCTCAGGGGTACACAACCTTTTTTTCGCTAAAGAGAAGTGATTTTTTTTTTCTCTTTTTTTTTCTTTTTTTTTTTTTTAACGCAGCACGAAATTAACCTGGACACCCCTCCCTTACTCCCCCACTCACTCCCAAACTTGACTCCCTTTTCGCCGCAGACATGGCTTGGATGGAATGGGGCCTCTTTTTTCTCCTGGGTGCTCTGCTCACCCCGGCGTGTGTGTCCGTAGAACAGCAGCAGCAGCAGCAGCAGCAGGGCCACAGCGGCTTGAGGAAGCTGTACGTCCTGCAGCGCGGTCCAGGGCCGGGCTCCGGTTCTGCCGGAGCGGACGGCGCGGTGCGTGTCAGCTCCATCTCCACGCGTCACGGCGCAGCGGGGCAGCCGCACACGTACAACGTGGAGCTGAAAGCCAACTACCGTGGGCAGATCCGGACCCGCAGGATGGGGAACCAGGCAGCTCCGCTTCCAGTGCCCCACTTTAGTCAGCAACAACAGCAACAGCAACAGCAGCAGCACATGAAACTTTCAGGGTAAGAAAGGAAGAAAAAAAAAAGTCAAAAAATGACTTCCTGTCAGTTTGAACATAAACCTAGCAGACACCACATACTTAAAGTATACATTCTTTAAGACTATCTTGAGAAGACTTCAGTGTAGTTGGAGTCCCTGTGGTATTTACCCCCCTACTATACCCTCACCTGCCGCTTCAATGCCTCTGATCTGGGGTTTGATGTTGCAGTGTGATCAGTGACAGTGATGCTCTTGTGTATGGTAACACACACAAACACACACATAGCTCTAAGACTACTTTTAGAATTATGCTGAAGACATCTGTCTGTCTCACTGCACGTGGTGATGTAGTAAAAGAAAACATCACTGCATTTGTTTGTTTGAAGTACTGGCCGTGTACACAATGTACTGTATCCAATGTAAATACGCACACATGTACTGTATATATAGCTTTGTTGTGAGGTTCCACTCATACCAGAGCACCACAAATACGTAAACACCCGATCACACTTTTCTCATCCCAGATCACAGCAGTGATGATTTCCCATCAGCGTGAGTTATCGTCATATTTGTTAAGTTATTTTGGAGAAAGGTTAAAAGGTTATTTTTGACCTCTGACAAGTTTCCGTAGTTACCATCTTTATGGTTCTTTCAGATAAGGCAGGAGTGTTGCCACCATTGTTTAGATCATTGTTTCCCAAAGACTGGGTCACGACCCTCAGGTGGGTCGCAAGAGTTTTTTTTTTTGGGGGGGTCGTCTCGAATAATGTCTGTTGACTTGGGTCGCAAAGGTTTGTGACTTTTAAAATATGGGTGCCCAGAAAAAAAGTTTGGGGAAACACTGGGTTAGATGACCTAAGGAAATTCTCAGGTAAAGCGGGGGTGTCCAACTTCTGGTCCGGGGGCTGGTGCCGGTCTGTAGGTCATTCGGTACTGGGCTGCAGTTGGGCAAAATCTACTTCAGGTTTACTAATTTACTTCATTCGAAAAGTATTCAGTCTTCTTTACTTGTATCATTCAAAGATAATCTGTCAATGTTTCATTTTGAAAATTTAATATATATATATACAGTATATATACACAATATTTAAAGTTGACAATTTTCTGTATGGACTTTGGGTTCGTAGCGCAACGGAGCGACCGACACATTCATAAATCATCTTCCGATGAGGTTGTGTAGAAATTCTTTGCTTAAGTTACTGGCCGTGTACACAATGTACTGTATCCAATGTAAATACGCACACATGTACTGTATATATAGCTTTGTTGTGAGGTTCCACTCATACCAGAGCACCACAAATACGTAAACACCCGATCACACTTTTCTCATCCCAGATCACAGCAGTGATGATTTCCCATCAGCGTGAGTTATCGTCATATTTGTTAAGTTATTTTGGAGAAAGGTTAAAAGGTTATTTTTGACCTCTGACAAGTTTCCGTAGTTACCATCTTTATGGTTCTTTCAGATAAGGCAGGAGTGTTGCCACCATTGTTTAGATCATTGTTTCCCAAAGACTGGGTCACGACCCTCAGGTGGGTCGCAAGAGTTTTTTTTTTTTGGGGGGGTCGTCTCGAATAATGTCTGTTGACTTGGGTCGCAAAGGTTTGTGACTTTTAAAATATGGGTCCCCAGAAAAAAAGTTTGGGGAAACACTGGGTTAGATGACCTAAGGAAATTCTCAGGTAAAGCGGGGGTGTCCAACTTCTGGTCCGGGGGCTGGTGCCGGTCTGTAGGTCATTCGGTACTGGGCTGCAGTTGGGCAAAATCTACTTCAGGTTTACTAATTTACTTCATTCGAAAAGTATTCAGTCTTCTTTACTTGTATCATTCAAAGATAATCTGTCAATGTTTCATTTTGAAAATTTAATATATATATATACAGTATATATACACAATATTTAAAGTTGACAATTTTCTGTATGGACTTTGGGTTCGTAGCGCAACGGCGCGACTGACACATTCATGAGGTTGTGTAAAAATTCTTTGCTTACGTTTTCACCCCGTGGTACAATTAGCGTCATTATAATTTTTCCACTACCAGAAGCCATGTTTTCACTGAGACTGGCTCTGTGGGCTCAAGATGCATTAGAACCATGATATGACAAATAGTGCTGCATAACTAATCACATTGAACTCTCCTGTAAATACCTCCATTTTACAGACAATTTACCTCTAATGTTCCATCATGTAAGAATTAATGACATCTAAAGTCAACAGAGTAGACTGGAACCAACACGAGACGTTTCTGCTAAATCCTCCCCCCTTCAAAGATATTGCAGACCTTGAGATAGAAGATACAACTGACAAATGACTTGACTATGACTACATGAACTCCTGGTTATTCTCATTTGGTGGAAGTATCACCTTTTACCTAGGCAAAAGTTGTAATCGAAAATGGTAGAGCGGACATTTTTGGCTCTGTATGGATGCTAACTGTAGAACCTTACGGTTGCAGTAGAATAACGCAGTTCCTCCAACGCTGCGTGATCCACTAGCAAGCTTGTGAGCCAACAGGATGTTTTGATGTGTGAAAATACTTCAATCGGTTGGACAGTGAGGTGTTGTTGTGTTGTGTCAAGTCTTATCTCGTGACCAAATTAGCAAAAAGGACCAGGTGTTGACTGACGTGTTTTGTGCTTGTTTTCATGTTGAGAACATTTGGGCTGGTGCCACTTATTGCTCACGTTTCCAACTTAGATGACTTACGGGTTCCACAACCATCGATTCCCATCATGCCTTGTGTCAAGAAGGGCATTTGGTGTAAAATTGTGCCAGACTTTTGATGATTGACAGATGATTGACATGGAAGTTTCGGATCAAACTAGTGCTTTTTCATGTCCGTTACTGATACTGTAAGTTAAAGTATCTGCCGATACCGATATCAATCCGATCCCTTCTTTTCTCCTCCAGCATGCTGCCTTTGCCGAGGCTATCATGTCCCTGGTTACAGCATGTTGCAAGTTAAAAATCTGGACTTTGGAATTGGATCGTACGGGCTATTGTTGTTATTTTGATGTTCGATCTCGAAATTTTGACCAATATCAGACTCATACTGATCCTAAATATCGAATCGGGCCATCGCTAGTTTCAAGCTCTTTGTACAACTGGGCACACGTGGTTGGCTACACGTGGTTGGCTAGAAATTTCAAATACCGTTGGCCCTCACTAAGGTATTCTCACTGACTACTACCAGTGGTGATGTAAAAATAGTAAAGATGTAAAAGTGACACGGTTAGTTACTAACTCTACTTACGGTATGGTTTGAGAGTCGAGATTTCCTTCATTGGGATGTAATGACGCACACCGTTCAATCTATGTTTTTTGAGTGTTGTCCAGATGAAAATGCATTTATGAGTCACAGAAGGAAGCCATATTTTATAATTAGAATGAAATGTATTATTTTGTTTTAGGTTTGTTCCCATCCTTATTTAGTCGTAACAGTCATAATAGTCTGTTTAACTCAAACGAAGGCTTGCAATTTAGTCTCAGCTTCTAAGAAGCTCATTAGGCGCAGACCTTGATCCAACACAAAGTTTTTTTGGTCAAACTAAGTGTGCCTTTTTTTTTTTTTTTTTTTCTTTTGCTTCCCCCAAATCTAACTACTCTAATAAACACTAAACCTCAGCAACTTTGGTATCACAGAACATTTCTTCCTCCCCACTCATTTTAAGTATCACACATGGCCAAACCACATCTCAAGAGCTCTGTGTTTGGGATCGCGTTCAAGTCTGAAAAATATCCGGTGAGAATTGGTGGAAGCCAAAACATCAGATAACTATGGTAGAACATTCAGATGCTGACGTGACCTGCCTCAAATTTCCGGAACCCAGGGGAAAACACTTGAAACTACAGTAGGTGTGTGTGTGTGTTGCGGACCCCAAATCAAAAGTGACGTGGCCTGTTTGTAACCTCAAATATATTCAGAAACAGGCTCCCGTGTAAAAATCTGAAGTTCTGGCGTCCGAATATAGAGATAACTATTCGTCATCTAATGTGTGGCCTAATTGAAATAACATGTCTCGAGTGGTGAAAGAGCCAAAAGCAAAGTGAATGTTCTGTGCTGCAGTTTCTGTTGGGTTCCTTAAGTACACGCTCACTGAGAGTTTGTGATACGGAGCAGGAGCGGAGCCAGGGCCGTAGCTGTTTTGTTTTTTTTTCTTCTAATGATTGTGTGTCTGCTCGTTTCATATGCCTGTGCTTGATTTTTCTGTCTTCAGGGTGAACGTCTGTGGAGGGCAGTGCTGTCATGGATGGAGCAAAGCTCAGGGGTCGCAGCGGTGCACCAAGCGTAAGTTCCCCTCGGAAACAAAACTGTCTTTATGTGAACACAACAGCTTACACACACACACACACACACACCATATCAGTCGGGGCAAAGTAAAGTGTTCAAAGTGTTTTTGGTTTGATGCAGTCATGGTACCAGACAATAACTCACTGTGCTGCTGCATGGTCCACGGACTGAAAACGATTCCGAGGCATCGTGTCGGCCTCTCGTTTCCAACAAAGACGAGAGGGAAACTGATTTTCGCAGCTTTTCTGCTTGATATTACTATTATTATTACTTTTGATCTTTATTAAAGTTTAAGACCTAATACTGCTCTAGTTCAAACAATATGCATTTCTTTATGTGATATACTGTATATAACTGTCTCATTTACGTAGATCTGGCTCAGATGGTTATATAAATATGTAGGAATATTTTTTGGTCAATATAGTATCCATCCATCCAACTATCCATCCATCCATTCATCCAACTATCCATCCATCCATCCATCCATCCAATTATCCATCCATCAATCTATCCATCCAACTATCATCCATCCATCCAATTATCCCTCCATCCATCCATCTATCGATCGATCCATCCATCTATCTATCCATCCATCCATCCATCTATCAATCCATCCATCCATCTATCATCTATCGATCCATCCATCTATCCGTCCATCCATCCATCTATCCATCCACCTATCTATCATCTATCCATCCATCTATCATCCATCTATCCATCCATCTATCCATCTATCTATCATCCATCCATCTATCCATCTATCAATCGATCCATCATCCATCCATCTATCCATCTATCGATCTATCCATCCATCCACCTATCTATCACCCATCCATCTATCTATCCATTCGTCCATCCATCCATCCATCCATCTATCCATCTATCCATCCATCCATTCATCCATCCATCCATCTATCTATCCCTCTATCTATAATCCACCCATCCATCCATCATCCATCCATCTATCCATCCATCCATCCATCCATCCATCCATCCATCCATCATATAGTTCACATTGGAGTTTTCTGCAAAAAGACTGAATGGCTAATCATAAACAATAATGCAGTGTATCTTTTGCCCAGATCCCACTTTCTTGCCCATGTGCGACCCACGTCTGTCTTTTTAAGACCATTCCAAACAGCACATATGTGAATTTCCAAACAAGAACCACAGCACTTTAATTAGATTGGTGCCCATTCCTTTTCGATGTATCATTTCACTTGACTTTTTTTTTTTTTTTTGACGTCATGGAATTGTGTAAGACTTTAATACACTAAGTCAGAGGAAGTGGGACGCGCCAACGTCAAACGTAAACAATGAACTCTTCGAGTATGAAGCTAGTCAGTGGAAAGAACACGATTTTTTCACGATTCTCTCACTCCCTTACATGGTGGTGGTCTGGAGAGCTGACCTCAGAGGGACCGGGCCGGAAACAACAATACAACCACAAAATGACACACACACGACAATTCTGTAAACACAGTAGCTGTGTGTGTGTGTGTGACATGTCTTTTTTGAGGTCACTTTCGGGCATGGATGCTTATTGATTATTAAAAAAAAAAAAAAAAACTAGTCTAGTTTTTCACAACACAGGAGCTCAAACAACAGCCAACATTAATAATCTAAAAAATCAAAAAATCAAACATGTTCATCAAAAACATAGCCTATCTTTATAGCTGTTTATTTTCTATTGCTCGTTTGCGTCTCTAACCAGGTCTAATATTGTAAAATATAGCGTTACCACAAAAGTCGAGAGGAGCTAAAATTGTCTTCGTTACACCTTTTGGTAAGGCAGATTAATTCATAACATCTGACTAAAACGTCGTGTTTACAGAAAGCTGCAGGGCACACACACACACCATGCGAAAGAATTCAGGCAGTGATGTTGAGAAAAAAAACGCTCTGTAGCGTGAGGCACCGTTCTGGAGAGGCCTGCGAAAGATTTCAGCTGCTACTGGTTTCCAGGAGCCACAATGGTCTCTATAATTGTCAGAGAAAGAAGTTTGGTTTGGAACAACTGTTCTTCTGCTGGCAAGCTACGCTAAGTAATCAAGGAAAAGGGCTTCGGTAGAAGTAGTGACCGAAAACACAATAGTCCTTCTGGGTGAAGTCCAAACATACTTTGTGTAGGTGGGAGAAACCTAACTGTATAAACCATGATCGTAATTTTTAGTGAACTCCACTAAAAACGACCGCCAGCAGAAACACAAGGGGGAAAAATAGATTTGGACCGCCTCACTAATAATAGTATTGCAGAATAAAGGGACTTCCCCAATAGCTGTGTCCCTCATTACTTCAATTAAACCAGGGGATATTGGTACAAACCCCTAGAACCCTTTGGGTTTTGCAATTAAACCCAATTATCTTGATATGCTACATTAGGTTACACGAGATCGCTGGACGAGATCACTGGACGTATTGTTCGTCTAATACTAACTTAAATAGTTTCAAATATGTTATTTTTTTGGTCTAGGCCTTTGTCTATTTACATTTTTACATGTGGAATAAATTATAAGCTTTACCAGTTAGCAGGTTAGCAAGTTAAAGGTAGAAATGCACCGATTGACCACACAGTGATCGGAATCGACTGATTTTCAACATATTTGGCGCTGAGCGCTGATTGGTCGACCAACGCATGTATTTACGATCTTGCAGCCGATCATTTTGCGCATGCGATCTGTGTCGGAGAACAGAAGAGGAAGCTCAAAGTCACAGTCGAAGCTAACGTGTCGTTAGCAGAGAAAGCTATTGTAATACAGGTTATGTAAGAATAAGGCCAGTATTTTGAATCGATAAACCTAATCCAACACCATCATCATGCTGAACATGATCAAGGCGAAAAGGCTAACAACCGGAAGACACGACAACATCATTTATCATAACTAAAAGCTGTTATTTTCGAGCAATATAGTGTGCACGAAAATTTGCTTCGCGCATATGTAAACGCTCAATAGCAGCCTTGATATCGTGTCAAAAAGTTTAACACAGTCTGGGTAGACTCGTAGACTGCACGTCTTTTGAGTTCCTCACATAAAAGTAAAACAAATAATCCAAAAATAAACAAGTTCCCATTGGGTGGGCCCAGTGTCTGGACAGTTGCCACCAAGTCATTAGAAAACTTTGAATGTTTTTTTTTTACCACTGGCCCAGTCTCTTTTCTCCCTTCTTGTTTACACCGTGTTGTCAACCGATTGTTAAAGTAAACAATCTTATCCCAGTGTTGCAGACATTTTGGTTACGTGGACTTTTAAAATGTTTATCCTGTGGTTTTATCTAAACCTGAGAATCTGAGAGTCCAGGAATGGTGATATTGGTTTATAGTTTTAAAACATCCCGACACATGCTATTAATGTTAGCATCGGCTATTATAATGAACGTGATCGATATACTGTTAGCCTACAATATCCTTACCTTGTAAGGAACAATAAGGAATTGTTTTAGCGTTAATTTTAGTTTGAGTTTGTATTTAACATGCAGTTTGTGACTGTGGCTACCGCGAAACCAAAGTGACCACGCTGCTGCTACACTGTGACAGTACGATGTCACTGTTTACCAGTTCAGCGTAGACGGTTCACAAGTACATGTTTTTCAGACGATCCAGTCAGGAGAAAGGAGGTAAAACAGTGATGCTCCAAATTCCTCCTAAAGACTGGATTATAGAATAAATGATGGCCTTTATTGACATTACATGGGCGCCAGGTGTAACTGGTTATTAAAGTCTTTTTAATAAAATGTTTAATTAATTTTTTCTTTTTAGATTTATAATAGGGCTGCTGAACTTTAATTAATTTTTTCTTTTTAGATTTAATATAATAGGGCTGCTGAAATCAACGTGGTAATTGGGTTGATTAAACTGAGAAATAAAATCAGAATTTACATTTGAACCCATTTGGACTCATCGCTCACTCATGGGTCACACTAATAATTGAACAGAATATATATATATAGTGTGCCTCGAGCAGAGTTGGACGACCAAAGTTTGTCTGTTGCTTTCCGACCTCCTGTTGAATACTTTGGCTTCGGAAAGTGTTGGCGAGGAGATTGGCAGAATGAACGTGCAGCTGACAAAACAGCAGTAATAGTGCAGTCCTGTCAACATCAAAAGGAAGCTCAGAGGAAAGATCCCAACAATTTGTGAAATAAATTAGGCCACGTTCTTAGAAGAAAAAAGCAAAGGAGCGCGATGCAAGGTTAGGGATCTCGCCTGCACATGTAGCGTCTTGGGTTTGAATCCTCAGCTCCTAACCCGAGTCAAAGATTGTCCAATCACTATTCACAAATCGCAGACTACTACTGTGGACATTCCCAACAATAAATAATAAAACCAAACCATTTTTATTTTTTATTTTTTTAAATACATAAAAATGCTTTTTGTTTTTTTTTATATTGTCACTAGGTTTCTCTTTGACCTAAATACATAATTTGTTGATTGCCTATTTTCTTGGCAACCACAGGAAACAACAAGTGAGTCAACCTCCAAAAATCCAGTTTTCTTGTCCCAGGCTGAATGGATTCAGATGATGACAGATTATTTGTTTGCAGAGCAGAATAGCTCTTTGTAAAAACACTCGTCAAGGACCCTCTGACGACATGCCTGAGAATATTAAAAACGTCCTGTTTCAATGCTGCGTTTCATTGTTGATGTCGCCATCCCCCATTCGTTTATTAAAGTCCTGTTCCATCATTTCGAGGTACGGCACCGAAACAAATCTCGCTCAGAAACTCGTTGGCGAGCGGCGCAAAGACAGCTTTGTTTACATTCGACGGTGGTACGCCCTACATTGGATTGTGACAGATTTGCGTAGAAACTCGTTGGCGAGCGGCGCAAAGAGAGCTTTGTTTACATTCGACGGTTGTACGCCGTACATTGGATTGTGACAGATTCGTGCCGTGTTTTGGGGGGAAACTCTTTACCCTTCATTATGGCTCCCAAGCTAAGAGCAGATTTAGTACACCGTGAATTGAATCTATGCAAGGACTATGTAGCATTGTGCTAGCTTGTATGATATTTACAGTATTTTCTAGACCAAAAAGTTAGTTTTTTCATTAACACCTTAGAAATGTATGATGGCTTTGTCTAGTTGAACCCTTAGCCGACGTTAGCAATTTTGTTTTACCTAGCTATAATTAAATATCTTGCATTTGCGTTGCTGCTGTTGTTGTATTAAAATCTCTTGAAGACTCTCCAGATCTTTGAAATTGTATCAGCTAATAGCAAATTATAAGAGAGTACATGCAGAAAGCTAAGAACATGTGGACTTGACACTTAGCTTTTTTTTGGGTAACAGTGAGTAGTTTTAGGAAGGAATTAAATGAGGTACACAACTGACCGAGCTCATTCATGCAGAGCAAGGTTGGATGTTGAGTCACTGAAGGAGAGACTGTCACTGCCGGGCATTGTTATTGGAGTATGTCCAGACCCTGGTTACCGCAGACAAGCGCTCAACAATGGAGCTATCTAACGGACAGGCAGTTGTGTTTTGGACTGTTTTTCAGCACTGCTGGTCCCTATTACAGAAATAACAAGAAGAGAACCTAGACACGGAACATATGGGCAAATAAGTAGAACCAAAGATGCAACATAAACCCGCAGGCGTCGTTATATTTACGGTTGCCAAGAGCCTTAATGCATTTTTCACTCAGCGCATGTGGTGTCAGCACAGCTGCAGCTGCGGCGCACCATGCTGCTGTACGTGACTCATGTTTTACCAAAGACCTTGTATTTTAATGTCTTTGTTCATTACCGGTTCGGTTGAAACCGCGCAGCAGAGAAAGTTAAACTTGGCATTTTGGTCGTAGCGCTGTTACGGTGTGAGTCCTGCTGCGGTCCTGCCGCGGTTGTTGTCAGCGCTGTCAGACCCATGCTAGGGCTTAAAGTAGTGGTGCACAGGTGAGCTGCGCTGCCTCCTGCAGTACAACACAATGTTGGCGTCTCTGTGAACACCACAGGTAGTTGTTGATCATCTTTTTTTCGTGTCGGGTAGAGAAACTATTTCTGCCTTCAACCCTTCAGGTTGTAAGGAAACTTCATGGAGACAATCAACAACAACGACAACAATGGTAATAATAATGAAAGCAGAAAATTACAGAAGCATCTACTAATTAGTTTATACTCTACACGACAGGTAATGCTGATCAATTTAAAAATGCATGGATTACAAGACAAAGGAACATTAAACTATTTTCAGGATCTAACTTGGCCAGTCATTAGCTTTTAGTTTAGCTTTTTCAACACAAACAGAAAAGATTCAAAATGTTATTATTATTATTTATTTTTTAAATTTGTTCTTATTTTTATTTATTATTTATTACCAGATATCTCGATAGTTACAGCGTGATTACTTAAATTACTTAATTAGTAAAAGATATATATCATTGGTGAAAATAGAACCTATATATATATATATATCATTAGTGGAAATAGAACTGTTTGGTATCATTTAAATAAATGATTCCCAACCACTGGTTCGCAGCACGTAAGTGTCCCGTGAGAGGTCATCGTCACATCTACCATGTAAGGTTATCCAATTTGACTTAATTTGTTTAAAAATCATAATTTTTTTTCCCCCTCAAATCTTCTATTATACCTTTGTTCAATTCCTGCGAGTCTTTCGGAATTGTGTTCATCTCAACAGGACTGTGAGGAAATTGAAAGTAGAAGATCATTTCATCACATATCATTTTTTGTGACAGTTTTGTTTGACCTTTCACCTTTAAGATATATTGTGTCTTCCCAACACCACCACATGGTTCTGAATCCATCTGTGTTAGCTTCACGCTAAGTTAACAAGCTGTTGCAGTTGTTCTCAAAAAGCCCATTTTTCTTCCTACTCTCTTTCAGCCATCAAGGTATTGACACAAAGGAAATCATTGTATCTTTCTTGCACATGGACACGGCCACATGCTCACACTTACACACACCCAAAATATTTTTATCTCTTGCAGCCCATTGGGAGCCATAGCTGTGGGGGAGCGGGGGGCGGGGAGGGCAGCCTTCCCAAAGTCAAACCCAGCATGATTTGATCAAAAGACTAAGAGCAGCGTAGCGGATCTATTTCCTGTCCCTGACTTGGCGGGTAAATTATCATCACTTAGTCTGTCGCCCTTGTCACACAGCGCACCTCTTTTGAAGTGCGCGAAATAGCACAAGAACTATTCCCAGAACAGACGGCAGCCCTCGTGCTACAAAGCGTGGAGGCGACCCTGGGGTGAAAACTGTTTATGCTGGTCAGGAAAGAAAAGAGGGGAAAAATCTGCCAAAAGTGGAAAGTGAGAAAATGCTAACATAACTTACCACTCCATGGGGGGAAAGATAACAATGATGTCACCCTTGAGGTAATCGCTCTGCGGAGGATGCGTAGTCCAACTGATTAAACACGTTGAAAGGAGTTGCTGGACTTTATTGAACATGTGGCCAAACACTGCGCTCTCAGCCAAAATCGGAAAAATTCTGTTTGCTAAAGGGCTTTAACGCAGCCCCGTTTGACCATTAACAAAAATGCAAAGTAAGTAATTTACCATCTCAAAATACCTTCCAGAAGAAGTAGAGGAGACACACTAATATATTTGTATTTTTACTTTTAAATAAGGGCTATTTTGACAAGCTAACCTGAAGAATTGGACACGAACAGTGTCCACATAGCCCAGTCGTGGGCAAACTATTTGACTCGCGGATCCACATAGCCCAGTCGTGGGCAAACTAGTTGACTCGCGGACCACAATAAGTCCTAAAATTTGACAGGGGACGGGTCAGGAGCAGGTCGATGGAGCGTTCGTATGAGCTAAAACAAATGTAAAAGTCGTAAAAGCTAAATTGCTAAAATGCTTTTTAAGCCTTTTCTCCGCCATCTATTGGAGAAATGCGGGCATTGCAGGGAAAAGGCAGAAGTATAATGACAATAGAAATGAATTACATAATTTGGACAAGTTTGGCGGGCCGGATTAAAAAGCCAAACGGGCCGCATCTGGCCCCCGGGTCGTAGTTTGCCCATAGTTTGCCCATGTGCCCAACAGTGGTTTTTAAACCTCTGACCTTTTTAGGACCAAGACTAAATAATATAAGGAATAAATCTTGAAAAATACTCCTTCCCTTTGGGAAATTTTGGCTCCCGATGTGTGTCCTGTAAAGTTTCAATATTACCTGAGCCAGATCGTTATTGAACGGTCAATCAATAAACTGCCTCGTCTTCTTAATGCACAAACATCTCTGTCTTTTCCAAGGAGACTTTTTACTCATAGACTTTTTCCTCCACAGATTTACGATGTCATGATTCATTTGACGGGAACAGGGATTAGATAGGTGTCAAAGAACGATGTTGTGCCAACAGACTCCTCCCATTGACATTGGGCCATTGCAACAGAATCAACACGTGTACTGATGGTGTTTTTGTCAGTAAGAGTGAGATAAACGAGCACCATACCCGTACTTTGAATCCAGTTGGGAGATTGATGTAAATGAATCTGACTGTGACATCTGGGTTCTGTGTTTATCCATTTTGATGTATGGAGATCAAGTCGGAATTCTCAGTAAGTTGTGTTTTTGTCACGATGATGCCGTGTGCTAAAGTGCGCCGATTCATTTATTGTTTGACCATCCAGGCTTTTCTCATGGATCGTTCTTGAAGACCCAGCTCTTCAGAGAGCGCCTCGTTTCTTAGCACTTTCCTATACCTCCCTTCTTCTTCTACATTTATCTCCACCCTGGTTAAGAAGTCACACTTTACTGAGAGTTCTTCTATGTAGCTTGTTTTTTTTAAATCTCCTCTTGTAAGTCTCTTTGGATACAAGCATCTGCTAAATGCATTCATGTGAATGTAAATGCCATCACTTCAAACCAAAGACACAGCAGCCTCCCGTCTCACGTCTTAGGTCGATGTTTTGAGGTCAACGTTTGGTCACATGGAAGTGGCGTAAACCTGATGCTACGTTCAACGGGTTTCTCTAGCGTCTCCTTGATTTTATTGGATCCTACGAGTGTAACTCCCTTTTCATTTGGCTCATATCTTTTACACTTGAAGGTGTTTATGGAACAGTTATGCCTCATTACACAAGCACGAATGTTACAACCAGGCCTAGGGAAACCTGAGCACAATAGGAAAGTACAAGACTGGCCGTTCCCCGACTCTCAAGAACGAAACTTTCTTTTCTCCATTTGTTGTACAACATACATATAGTATAACAAAAAATATCAACAAATGAGTAATACCGTCCAAGGCTGTGGTAAATATGATGTCATTTTCTCCTTTTCGTAATTAGGGAATCATAAACAAAATGATTGTGTTTTTCTCAGTGATTTCACCCAACCTGACAGCAGTTAGAATACGGTACAAAATCCCAGTTACACTGGTACACACTCACATTTTAGGTGGTATGCTAGTAGTATGCTACTAGGGATAGGTACAAGTTCAAAACGATACTACAACTCGGAGTATCTGCCCATCTAATATCAATCCGAAACCTTCTTTTCTCCTCCGACATGCAGAATCAGATTGGATGCGCTATAGTTGTTTTTTTATGTTCGATCCTAAACTTTGGACCAATATCAAACCGATACCGATCCTGAGTCTTGAGTGGAGCCATCCTTGCGAGGAAGCGTAAGGGTGATTTGAATATTTGAGCTGGAGACGTTGAATTGGAATTAGCAAAACAGTAGTCTTTGGTAGAAAAGTGTAGAAAAAATATCACTACCAAAATACTACCTTGTAGCTGCGAAGCCTTTGTACCCATCCTCTTTAGATCTTTTATTTTGAAAATGTAATGATCCTTCAACGATGGCGCGGTATTATCGGTATGGGTAACGCATGACACCAGCCAACTGATCTTTGGTGCAAAAAAGGTTAGGGACCGCTGCTGTTTAGCATGTAGCAAATAGCTAATATTTCAAGATAGTAAATTTAGCTATATGTCTATCATCCTTCCCTGTCAGTCTGTAGAAACGGAGCATACAAAGTAAACGCAGTACATGTTTTATGTAAAGTATTTGTCTTGGTTGCGTGCTTTCGCCAACAGATGTCTGCCATCACTCACGTCGTTTTCTTTTCCATTTATCCTTCTCAAAAATCTCAAAGCCAACAACTAGACAAACAGGCAGAGCGAAGCGGTGACACACCCTAGCAGATCCCATCCCAGGGAGACAGAGAGGGACTTTTTGAGTCATTTGTCCGGCTGGATACACACACACACACACACACACACACACATGCTTGTGTGGATTTGACTTAGTCATAATGCATTCCCAAACACTGACCCTAACCTAAACTATTACGAAGATATTTTATTGCTTACCCATACTTTGATGGTCCTTTCTTCCCCGCTGTGTTATTGTCTTTCTCACATTTCAATCACCGAACGACCCGTTCTGCTGCATCGTGACGCAGCAATGAAAAGTTCAAATCCAAGTTTAAAGAACGGTGTGCACGCCGACTCTTTGTAGTTCATAAATGAATGCCTTATCCTCATCTGCTTGGGGAGTTTTCTTTTTATATATAATTACAGGCTTTCTAGTGCTTTGTTGTGAAAAGATAAACACACACATCTACCAAATAAAAGAGGAAGATATAGTTAACCATTTAATTGAAGGCCGACAGCTTTATGTGCACGTTTGTATAACGCGCTGTGTGGAACTGATGATGGCCTAACATCCCCTGTGTACCTACCGAACATGTAATGGGCTGCAGCTGTACTGCAGTGTCGCTAGCCGATGTTCTAGATATACATTTTTACCCGCTTTGAACCCTGCGGCTTAAACAATGATGCGGCTAATTTATGGATTTTTACGGGCTAACGCTAAAGTTCATATCGCTAGCAACTAAAATTACTTTTTTGGTAGGCTATTGTGTGTTATACTTAGCAACTAAAATTACTTTTTTGGTAGGCAATTTAGCGTCTGTCTGTCTGTGAATGGCTGCGTCCGTATATGTGCGTATGGATGCTTGAGAGAACGGTAGCTAAAGTTGACAGCAGTTTGATCCCTGTCATGTTGAAGCCTCAGTTGGTTATAGAGGAGCTGTTAAAACTCTGTTTACGTTCTGTTGTGGTCGCTGTGGCTGATAATAAAGACCCCAACTTCACTGTTTCTGAGTTAGCACTGGCGCTAATGTTAGCTTTGTCCCTAGAGCAGCTCACTAAGTGTGTCCTGGGCATTCAAACTACGGTTGGGGCGCAGAAGCAGGAAAGAGCTAACGTGTAATCAGCCGCGTTACCGTTTGGAAAAAAGCATTTATTTATTTATAAGTGAAAAAAAAACAACTAACGTGTAATCAGCCGCGTTACCGTTCGGGGAAAAAAAAAATCTGTTTAAATATCCCATTTTACAACGTGGACACCTGCGGCTTATAGAGTAGTGCGGCCTAAATATGTTTTTTTTATTATTTTTTTCATTTTAAATTTAGTGGGTGCGGCTTATATTCAGGTGCGCTCAATAGACCGGAAGTTACGGTAGATTGCATAGGAACTAGTGGGTGAACAGAGCGGACGAATACGTTTCACGCGGGCACTATTTTGGGAAATTCTTGCATTTCATAATGGCTCCCACCGAGCATAAGTCAGACTCTTGTGATTTTTTTTTTTTATGTCCTAGATTATTACGTTACCGCTATGTTAGCGAAGGTGAGTGACCTAGGTACTTATGTACAGTATCTGAGCTCCGACATATGAAAAGTTAAGTTACGGCGCACTGTAGAAAACCCGTAGTTTGAGAGTTTGTATAGGCGTTGTCTGTAAGCTACTTAAAGCAAACAACTCTATCCAAATACGCCTGAAATTGTGGTTACTCTTGTTGGTGTATATTCTTATTTTTATTTAACCAGTTTCCCATCTTTTCCCATTTTAGAGACTATCTTCTGTAGCATCCCAGTGAAAACGTTGCTGCTTCCAAAATAATCCAGACAAAAGAGACAGGGGTTTATTGGGTGTGATTTGTAGTTGGTTTGTTCCATTCGAAAGGAATATTCTCTGTCATATATTCTGTGAATATTGTTTGTTGTTAAAATCACCATAACTCATCAAAGTTCAGGTGTTTTACGGACTAGCATGCCCGTACCCTTGTATGTGCCTCTGTCATCACTCAATATCCAACACTCACAATCTCTTCTCTTTTTCTTTTCTCCTTCTCCTATGTCTTGGGTTTGTGTTGTAGCCAACTGCAGCCCTCAGTGCCAGAACGGAGGAATGTGCCTCAGGCCTCAGCTCTGCGTTTGTAAGCCTGGCTCAAAAGGGAAGGCATGTGAACAGAAGACCCAGCCGTCCAGCCAGCCTTTCCCAGCACCTCCAGGGAATGAACCCACCAACGGTCACAGAAACGGACACACCACTGCAAACAGTAACGGATACAATGTAGTGCCACAGTGGCCCATACCTCAGCAAGTGGCTCCCAACGGGTATGCTTCCGCCTCATCACCGGCGTCCAACGCGGGTCAGATGAAACTAACAGTGAAGCCATACTCTCAGCTCGTACGACCGCATTACATCCAGCAACAAATCCAACAGCAGTGAGTATCTTTCCTAGTGTTACCCTGTTGTTGTTGTTGTTGGGAATTGCGAGACTGAAATATATGCTAGTAACAGACATCTTAAAATTCACAATATTTAAGGGAAGAGCTGTGGATGAATGTTTCTTATGCGCTTAACGAGCGATGCATAGATTGACTAGCCTAAGCGTGGGCAAACTTTTTGACTCGCGGGCCACAATTGAATAAAATTGAACGGGGGGGGGGCCGGGTCTGGAGCAGATAGATGGAGCGTTTGTGTGAACTAAGAAAATTAAGACATGTTAAAGTCATGCATAAAGGCTAAAATGCTAAAATACTTTTATCGTTTTCTATGCCATCTATTGGGGAAATGTGGGTATTGCAGGGAAAAGGCAGAAGTATAATGATGATATGAATAAATTATACAATTTAGAAAAGTTTGGAGGGCCGGATTAAAAAGCTGAACGGGCCGCATCCGGACCCCGGGCCTTAGTTTGCGCATGCCTGGACTAGCCAGTTACTGAAATCGGCTTGTTTTCATCATGACCGTCCACTCAGCAGACATTTTGCGGTTGATCATTTTGTGCAGGAGAGGAGGCTTACATTCACATGCTGAAGCTAATATGTTGTTAGCTTGAAAGTACATGAGAGTGAGCCAGGAAGGCACCAAGCTCACTATTTAACAGAGAGGTTAACAGTGGCCGAAGTCGTTCAGAATGACAAACCTAATTTGAAATTTCAAACTCAGATGCAAATGCCCAGCTGAAGTGACCTGGAGTATTGTTTTTTTTTATAATTTTTCTTTTTTTCAGATGTAGCGTTACGGTTGCAGCTTCAAGTCATGCAAGTGTTGGTGTGGTTTGTCAGGTTGTAGATGAGACGAGGGACCATCTGTTGTTCGAAGTTGTTGAAATACGGCAAGAACCCGTGACTGAGTCCATGGGATATACTTTATATTTACTCAGGATTGGTCCGATATTGGTCAAAAGTTCAGGATCAAACATTGAAAAAAAACAAAACATCTTTAGCCTGTTGAATCTGATACCTAAGTTTAAGTGCGCTCAACTTAACCTTGCGTGACATGCTGTAAACAGGAACGCTATCACTTCAGCAGCGGCAGCCCGCAGCATGCTGGGGGAGTAAAAGAACATATCAGATCGATAATCCAGATAGCATTGACATGATAAAGTCGTATCGAGCCATCTCTACTAATAAGGTGCAGTGGTTTAAAAAAACAACAACAACAACGCCGTCTTAACCAATTATTGCCTGTTATTGTGGATAACATTATGTACAGTATATGGATGACAACCGCAGCAACCAACAACAGCTGAGAGAACAAGGGGGGACGAGCGGCATTTGGGTTCTTAATTACAGTGACCTACTTGAAGATTTAAAGCTGGTACCGGTGTCTCAGACAGGGAAAGTAAAGTGTGTACAGTACATACAGCATATACCACTAAAAGCTTGGCAGTGACTGTTGTGGAGCCAGGTGCTGCTCTCTGGCTCAGGTCCGTGAGGATACAAAGCTGGGCTGCACCTGTGGCATTTCTCTGGAAGTATCAGTTTGACAACAGTAAGAACGGCCAGATGTATGTGAGTGTGTGTGAGAGTATGAGTCGATGCACGCTGACGTGGGACTCTGGCTGGTGAATTTTGTCTTACACTGATGCCTTTTTTTTTTTTTTTTTGCTTTGCACTGGACATAACGACTGAATGATTTACTCTTTGATTGAGTAGATGACATTTTAAAGTACATTTTAATGAAGTGCTGACCGTGCCGACTGCGGAGAGGAAATCCTGAGTTCATTGGTGTGCCTCAAAAGGCAGAAACATTAAAATCTGTTAATAAAATAAAAATGTTAATATAATAAAAATAATTTTTAAAATGAGCAAGATCACCCTCCAGGGGTGCAAACAGAGAAAAGATGGTAGATTATGAGCAATTAAAATTAAATAATAAAAGAATTCAAATTAAATCAATTAAATCAATTAAATAAAATATTAATATAATTCCATTGTGCGTAGTAGGGACCATACAGTGTGAGACTTAAATCACATTGTGCCATACAGCTACATGCATTTAATCAGTACTCCAACATATAAGTTATATATGAAGTATTTTAAGCTTTTTTTTCCCCACTGTGACCCTTAACGAAATGAAGCAATAATACAAAAAAAAAAATGGACAAAGATTTGATATGAATGCATGTCTTATATGTACTGTTTGTAAAATGTCAAGTGACATTGCAAAGTTTCTGGTACTGTTAGCCGCAAGGACAAATAATTGTCTTTTTCATTAACGATTCTTAAATTGGTTAAATAGGAGAAAGTACTCCAAAATCTCAAATCAACTCGCTGTGGTTAGAAAATCACTTTATTTTCTTCTAGTTTGTCGTCTTAGTTCCCTTTTTCCATTTCTCTTTTCATCTGTGCGCTATAGAACACTCAGGCCTAACCAAACACTCTCATTGGTTCAGACACGTGACGGTGCTAGTCCCAAGCTGGTACTGATCATTAGTGGTGGTACACTTTGTTCATTTTATGGACGTGGGTCACTCTGACTCACTCACTAAGGTGATCTAATTCTATTGAGTCAGATGAGTCACTATTCTGTGGTCTTTGGCCACAGAGCAAAAAAGTAAAAAAAAAAAAAAAAAAATCTTGTATCAGGGAAAAAAGGCTTTTTTTAAAATCATTTTTTAAAAAATATTGTTGACTACATCCAATGAAGAAAGAGGGCAAGGGGGTCAAAAACGTGAATGCCAACCACAAAACTCCCCCATGGATCATTTGGCCAAACAACTTAAGTATTTAATCGGTACCTTTAATGTTCTATACTGTAAGGTCTCCAGTGCACGGCCACGTTTTTTATGACAGGGATAAAACTGATGTCGTTGTTATTTTTGGATCCCTCAGGACGCCCCCCCCCCACGCCACTGTGGCACTGCAGTTCCCAATGCAATTTCCCTTGGTTTATAAAGTAGGACATGATGAGGGCTTTACACATCATCGTAGTCCAGCCCCATAAATCATTGCTGACAACATAATTCCTTTTCAATGGCTGTCACTGCGGTTCACCTGCAGGGGTCAAACGCTGCCGTGAATGGTGCGAGAGTGTGACACTTTGGAATAAAAAAAGAAAACAAATAGTCCAGGAGTTTTTCGGTATCTGAATGTGACAATGTGAAGTCTTTGAATGAATTAAAAAAAATATGTAAAAAATGTAATATTAAAAAGCAAACAGCTGCTTTTGACTGCTTTGAGAAAACAGTATTTACACA
Source organism: Cynoglossus semilaevis (assembly GCF_000523025.1). Classification (NCBI taxonomy): domain Eukaryota; kingdom Metazoa; phylum Chordata; class Actinopteri; order Pleuronectiformes; family Cynoglossidae; genus Cynoglossus; species Cynoglossus semilaevis. The sequence goes on along the minus strand of NC_024318.1, from coordinate 15,960,892 downwards.
TTGGATCCATTGCTGGTTTAGGTATATATAATAATAATATATAAAATTATGAAATATTTCTTGGGGTCCAACGCTGGTTTAGGTATATATAATAATAATAATATAATATTATGAAATATTTCTTGGGGTCCACGGTTTCCGAGTGTATCTACAGGTGTATCTGTAGTAGTAGCAGGAACCGTCTCTTTTTTGCGAGGCAGCAAAAAAGTTTTGATCGGCAGTTGTTTCCGCTGCTTCTTTTTCCAGTCGAGAAGTAGCTTGTCGGCAGTCACGACGTCGTCCATTTTGTTGCAAAATTGAACCGATTGAACCATATCGTCCTCCACTTCCTGTGACATCTCTCGCAGATCTGAATCCAGGATACAGTATATTTTATATATACAGTTTCAAAAACCTGCAAAGTCGTGAATCCGCGAAAGATGAACTGCGAAATAGCGAGTATACAAAAATAAAATACATGCATTGTTATACTAGTTGGGTTCACAGGAACCAGGTACCCGTAGTACCACATTCAAGTCACTAAGAAATTTATTTAAATGTTGTTGAGCTGAAGAGAGCAAAATATCATAATAACTAATATGCTGCTAACGAATGAAATTAGATTCAGCAAAACTCGTGTATCGGCAAGTTACAGGTCCAAAAAAAAAATCAAAAAATTTTAATCAGTGCCTCTTTATTTTGAATACTTGTCTTGATTTCTGTGTTGATAAAATGACAACATTTTGAAGGAATTCATCCTGTTGCTAATTTCTTTTTAGCTTAGCTTCACCATGGACAGTTTGCCATCAAAGGTCCACAAAGAAAAACATTCACAATCGCACATTCCGTCAGTTTAGATTGAACTAATCCTGACTGTTGTACAGTTAGAAGGACCTTTTCTGTAATTCACATCACATAAATGTCTTCTAAGGAATTCCGTCAGCCCTGATGGTTTGTCAGCATTGCTCTGTTGTAAATCGATACTCCATTTCTGATACAATTCCTCGGCTACTAATAGCTTTTGGAATATCCCCACGCGGCATTGTATGACCTGAATGTCTCAAGTCAAATCTGTAAGTTTAGACAAATCAGTACAATTTCTACGTCTGTGCGTGGATTGTTCACGGGTTGACTGGGTCAAAACATAGACAAGTAAACGTTCCTGGATTATAACTCAAGGCGCTTCTGGAGTCCATCAGCACATGTTTGTCAGATCAAGCCCCGTAGATTACTATCTCATGGTCCCTCCGCCGACTGAGAGCTGTGTTTCTCTGATCCCTTTATTCGAGTCCATTCCTTAACCTGGAGCAAATCTCTGACATAGACTGGAGGGATTGTCTGCCTGCCCTCAGAAGAATTATCCCTAATACGTGCGAGTGAACTGTGAGGTTCAGTGGGTTCGGCAGACCAGAGTATGTCAGCTCTCATGGGGAAGAAGACTTGGACGACTCGAGCTTAGAGGTTGGTGGTGGATTGTGATTGCGGCCAGAGCAGTTAAAGCCGAGACTGTACAGATTCAGACACACACACACACACACAGATGCAGTATCAACTCAACAATGTGTTTAAGCAGAATCGCCGTCCATATTTAAGACCCGTAGGCTCCTATAACCATTGATTGGACACTCTCCAAGTGCTTCTGACTTACTTTTTATTTAACGGGCGCAGTTACCGCCGGTGCACGCGCTCGTGCCAGACACTTTGTTGAAACTGGAGTGAGATCTAATGTTTATGGCTTCTCACTTTTTGTCAGTTTTCACTCCCTTCCAGACCAAACATGGGATCAAAAGCCGTTCTTTGAACATTTATTAGTACGGTATTTGTCATATTAGGATATATAAACCTTGCGCATACCAACGTTTTTACATTAACAAACAGAGGAGTACGTGATGAATCACCTTCCTTGTGAATAACCTTTAAAATGGTAAGGTGAGATAAATCTAAATAAACATGTTGTACGGCTTAGGAAAAACATCGCTTTATAGTAGAGGGGGACTCGCTGTGAAGTTGCTAAAACTAAAGCTGGTTGACAGTGTTAACGGAAACCCATTTTTTTTTAAACGACCTTAGACATTGCTTTTTAACACATTCCATATGTCTGAATATAGACACCATCAATCCTTCTGCTTCGGCGTTATACAAATCTCCAGACTAGACTTGCACGTGCAACACTTTTGTGATTGACTTCAACTGCTGGTGCTATAATTATATGAAAGCTGTTCGTACAGGCTAAAGAAAGACATTTGAAGAATTCCAAAGAAAAATGAGTGTAGTAGAAAGTAGTCTCTGTTGAAATCATTGCTCGGTGCAATGTTCTCTGTGTGGTTTTTGGGCAATATATATATATATACACATATATATATATATGTGTATATATATATATATTTATATATATATATACATATATATATATATATGTATATATATACATATATATGTATATATATATGTGTATATATATATACCTGCCCAGGGTTTCATATCCAGCCCCCATGTCCCCCAACCTTGGTCAGACGGTCATTGTCAGAAAGTGACATCCAGCTTAAAAACAACTCGGCAAATTACTCTGCGAATTACCGCTGTGGCAACTCGTACTAATGAAAAAAAAAACAGAAATGATTCTTTCTGATGATACGATGCTAAACAACAACGTAAAAGAGGTATAAATTACAGAAAAACCTAGACATGCATAGGCACCAGTCACTGTTGGCAACAGTTCACAGGGCTGATTATATGGTGTTTTTCCGAAAATGACTGAGAAGACAAAGGAAGTGCTCGGCCAGCCACATCATCACTTTTTATTTTTAAGGATGTCGAGGTTACGCCTGGTGGTTCTGATCACTAACAGCTGCCCAAACAGTGATGAGCGCATGTAGTATTTAACATATTCACGCTGACCTTTATTTTTAACACGGCCCCATTCCAGGATGTGGGGGATGAAACTTACTATTTTAATACGCGCACCAAAGTAGCACGCGAGCATGCTCCCAAGTTTAACTGTCGAGAGATAGCCATTGGCTCATACATATACACACACACACACACGTCATGTTTTGTGTGTGTCAGTGTCTGAGGATGTTATCATTGCTTTGGAAAGTTAGACGACCGGTTCAGTGGTGGTCGTGACCGCACTCAGTCATTGTTTAAATGGTAAATTATTCACAATACGATACATTACGTGGGGATGCGTTGGGAGAGTGAAGATCCATCGTCATCTAACCCTGTGATTCCCAACCACTGTTCTGTGCGGCATATTAGCTTGTTGTCAGAGATCTTTAGGTGTACAGTGGAAAATGTTCTAAAAACTATAATTTATTTACTCCATATATTTAGTCTTTGTTCCTCTATGCCACCGTTTCAGGAAGAAAATATAAATGGTTTTCTGCCAGGTGGCAGCAGATGGCTGTGAAAACTAAAAAAAAAGACTTAGCTGTTGTGTGTCTTTCTTCAATTCCTGCGAGCATATCTCCGCAGTGTTAGACTAAACAGATCGAGGTTTCACACTGGGTAAGGAAATTGTGATTAAATTGAAATTAAGAGTTCTTTCATTACATACATACATATATTATATACTTTTTCTCCTTAGCTATGGGTTTTTTTTTTTACACCTACATGATGCAGGTCTAGCTGGTGTTTGGTTCATGGTAAAATAACAACAGTACACAAGTACACAAGTAAAGTGTATGTTATATGTGGCGAAATAAATACAAATGTAACGACTGAAAAACAAGGCCACCAAATTTAAAAAAAAAAAAAATAAAAAAAAAAACTAAGCCTCATCCGGTTCACTTTGACCACACTTGGTTCCAGGGTTTAGAATGAAGTCACACTGAATGACTCACCGCCTCAGGAAGCACCATCTGCTGACCAGGAGCACAGGCAGAGAAATGCCTCTTGCATAGTGACAGTAAATCACTGTTTAGTGTTATCAGTTTTCCTTTAAATTGTCGGCGGTGGGACATGCTGCTCCGCTCGCGACGTCAAAGGACGTAACGGCGGCGAATTAAATCTAATTCAAGAGCATCCTCTCTTCCGTGCCATCTTTTATTGGTGGCGCTGAAAAACATATTTGCTTTGCAAGTCACACATGGTTTTCTATACAAAAAATAGAATTACAGAGTTCTAACGTTCTAACGTAGACTGGATTTAACATTGAGCTGTTGCGCCCCGAAAGGTATTTCAATCTAACGGCCGACGCCAAGTTGAACGGTTATAAATTGCAAGTCTTTATGTCCGCTCCGTAGACATCCGTCATTGTTGGGATGCGCCACTGCTTTATGTATAAATTAGGCTCTGTCTGAAATCACTCCCATGTTTTATCATTTCTTTTAAACGTTGGAAGCGAGCCCAAAACATAAACCATTTATAAACAGGCATGACTCCCGCTTCTGGTTTTCTGTTTGCGTTTAACACAATAATTTAGGAGCGAAGAGTTATGCCTGTTCTGTTCTGTTCTTTGGACTGTGTTTAGAGGACGTATTTTATAAAATACCATTACCTCATCAAAGATATTGGGAGGTTTGTAAAACTTGACAGTCTGGAAAAAAAAAGGCGTTCGGACTGATAAGAGAGGAAAGGACTGGTAAGAGAGGAAGTGCAGGATGATGATGTCAGGCTGGAGATAAAAACAAAAATGCATTTTTTTTACACTAATGGCTACATATCTTGGAAGAGGAAAAAAAAAAAAAAAAAAAGCTAAAGCATATTTAGCTTTTCCAGAAATTTTGGCAAGAGATGACATGCCTTCGTCCAAGGCGAACCACAGAGGGCAGAGAGATACTGCTGCTACAGCTCCACGCATTTAATCAATGGATTGTCGAAGTAAAAAGCAGCCGCTCTGATAGACACATCCCAGGTTGAAATCATTACTTCTGACCTTTGGTCATGTTAATGATAATCTGTTCACAGCTGAGATGCTGAAATATCTGATGTGCTAATACTTCCTGACATCACACAGGATGTTCCCTGAAACGGGCTAGTTTGTACAAAAATAAAAATTGACATTTTAACCTATCCAAAAAAAACTTTTTTTGGTACTTATACTGACGGTGGTATTTTGGGAAGTTTGTTCTCTGACTGAATTCACAGTGTGTATCTTGACCGGGTACATTTACGATACCCTTTTAGTGAGTATCTGATTTTGTCCACTCCTTATCTTTAGGAGTTAGAAGATCTTTGTACGATACCCTTTTAGTGAGTATCTGATGTTGTCCACTCCTTATCTTTAGGAGATCTTTTTTTGACCTGACGTGATCATATTGGTTTAAAGTGTTTATCACCGCTGACGTGATCATATTGGTTTAAAGTGTGTTTTTCTTTCTCCTTCTCTCTAGGATTCGACCCGTGCCCATGCATCCAGTTCAGAGCCAGCAGTACGTCATAAAGCCCAAATACTACCACACGCACACAACACACCGAGAAACGCGCGTTCAGTCCCAACCAGAGAGGCCGATCCCGCTGAGAGTTGGAGCAAGTCAATTTCACGGTGAGTTGGCCAAGAAGTAGTATAAAGTATTTTTCACAACTTGTCTCTACTTTCGGGGGTGTTCCAAAAAACGGACCCCTTCGACACCAAGGGTGTAAAAAAAATATTTTTTACCCCTTCGACACCAAGGGTGTAAAAAAATATTTTTAAAAAAATTTACAGAACTTTTTTTTATTAACAATTAACATGAACATATTCACAGTCTTGATCCATTTTATTTTGGTTTGATTTCTTAGGGATTACAACTCAATATATCGCCGTGCCTGTGGTATTTGTTTACAGCGTCTACTAGAACAGATTTGAATAAACGGATTTGATCACCTCATCGATGTGCTGCAGACGGTCACCTCTAGTGTCAACCCTAGCAAACGGTTACATCATTGCCTTTTCTGTTTTTTTGTGCTGTGACCTTTGCTCCTTTGACCCTTGCCCTGTTAATGGCCACACAAATACAATAGTGACTTGACCCCTAGATTAAATCGCCATCGCTCAAAGTGACGCGCCGCTCGCAGCTTCAGAATGGCTTGTAGTGCAGTGTTGACTTGACTTTGCCAAACATGACTCAGAGCACAGAGGTGTCTCCAAGAACATGCCTGGGACACAGACTCTTGTACTCAACAGGCCAGAAGGGACACAGTTGAAGCGGATTGCAGCTATTTAGGGAAGCTAGAGCAGTGATTCCCAACCGCTGCGCCAGCGCACACTTCCAGATTCCAATTTCACTTCGTTGGTTGGTCTGAGCACTGTAATTTACTTACTGCAAATAATTTGTCCTTGTTCGTCAGTGCAACGATGACAGGATAAGGACTGTTGAAGGAGGTCTTTGGGTGACTATCTTCAATTCCTGCAGGTATAGCAGCGCTGTGTTCAACTAAACAGGCCCATTTTTCACAATGAGTTTATTCAAACCAGAAGATATAATTAGATTTCATAGCATTTATTTTTTTTGATTTTTTTTGTTTGGTGGTGTTGAGAAACATTTGGTCTAATGGACGGCGAAATCGTTGACTTGAGGTTAGGTGACAAAAGCTTACGCGGATTAGGACCTCTTTTATGAATGGGTGAGAGTGGGCAAAGGCCTAACATAGTGTAGATTACATAATGTATGTTATACAGTTATAACAATCTGTTTTTAGTCGTGCCTTTAGCCGTCACGGTCATAGTCGACAACAACGCTGTACATCCTAAGGTTTGAACATTTTGACAACTTTAGCGATTGGTTAAAGTGTAAAACAAATTCACCACATGGACCCGAGTCCTTTTTTTTTTTTTTTTTTTTTTTCTTTTTCAAAGAATGTAAACTGCCGTTTCAGCCGTTGCTGCGTCTTGCCACAGCCAGACAAAGCAGCTGAAGGATATTAATGGGAAGGTCAGCAGACGGAGCAGTGCTGGGGTTGTAGACGTTGTAGTGCAGCGCAGCCTTGAGAATACACAGATTTGGCCACAGGTCAAAATAACTTCTGTGGCTCAGTTTAATTTCAGCTCGTAGTATGTACGAGCCAAGGAAATGGCCAGACATCAAAAGCAAAAAGGAAAGTGGCACACACACACACACACACATACACACACATACCTAGAGAGGGGGGAGCCACCATAACGCATTACATTCATTCATGTTCGCTGCGTTTGAAGAAAAGGCAAAGACTAATTATGGGTTTTATTTGTGGCTTTATATAAATAAACAGTCAACTGGTTTATTTTTTAAAAAAACCTTTTTTAAATCCTTCCATGGCTTTCCCTGTTCGAACTGGGCTTCACATCTCTGAGGCTCTGAGTCAGGACTCGAATTAAGGTAAAAACATTTTTAAAAAAAAATCCAGTCCTAACTTTTGAAAAACCAACCGTTTCTCAAAAGACTACATTATGAAAAAAAAAAGTCTTTTTTTACACAATAGGGTACAATGGTAAAAGTCGCTAACTCACTCTGTCAAACATCAAATCCAGTTACAGATGTCCTATTACCGAGCCCGCTCGGTCCCTTGGTACTGCGCTGTAAATCAAGGTCACCATTAACGGCAATCTCCATTTAAAAGTCCATCCTTCACCGTCTTAGTCAACCCTGGCTTCAGTGTCTCCGCTGTCTGCAGAGACCTCAGCCTTATGGCTCAGCTCGGCCTTCTGTGCTCTGATGTAAACACCAGCCAGGAAGAAATAACTCCGTGACCCTGCTTTGCATTGATTGATATTGATGTTATGTCTGCGAAGTCTTGCTGATTCCCCTACCATATGTTTAACACGACCAGGGAACTCTTGTTATGATGAAGGAGAGTTTTTTTAGGGTTGAAGGGTAATTCAATTATGAATGGATTCTATTATTTTCTATATAACTGTTAATTGACAGTTGCCATGGACAATACAACTTTAAAGGCACGTGAAACTATTTAGAAGCTCAACCACGTAGGGCTCAAGGATTCACACTGTTACCTAAGAAGAAAAAAAATCCATATTTAAAGAACCCTCTTTGTTATGTATAACCATGATTTTTTTTTTTTTAGACTGTAATGTACCGAGTTTGTTGCATGACTTGGACTCGAGTCAGACTCGAGTCATCAATTTGATGACTTTAGACTCGACTTGACAAAATGGAAAGAGACTTGGGACTCGGCTTGGACTTTGTCATCAATGACTCGTGACTTCACTTGGACATGAGCCCTTTGACTCGACAAGACTCCAAAACCCACAGATTATAAAGTAAGTTATTACGGAGCGCTCTGTATGTGCTGTCGGCACAACATCCAATCGAATTAGACCCACGTTGTTATGACGCGATAGCACTGAGCCAATCAAATTGCGAGACAACCGATGAGGAAGAGGGACTTGACTTGACACTTTTCAGTCTTGACTTGGACTCGACTCGCACTTTGCCTGTCTTGACTTGAGACTTGACTCGCACTTGAGACTTACCTGTGACTTGCAAGGCAATGACTTGGTCCCACCTCTGCTATCTGCTCGCTACTTCCAAAGCAGCTGTGCTAACCGCTACACCAGGGGTCAACTGAGAGCTACTTCAAGGGCACTTAGTAATACAAACAGCTACGTGTTTGATACAGACATTAACAATAGTAGTTCTGGGTCATTCAGTAGAATGTAACTCTTCTTACCCTTGTCATTTCACCCATTTGAATATCACTGCAAGTGGAACTGATTCAAAAAGCACAGTAACAGTACAGTTTTTGACCCTCTTGTTGACTAGTTTTATTTTTAGAACATAACCCATGGGCAACTTAGTTAGTCCATGGGGGCTACCAGGTGTCCCACATTGTTGACCCCTCCGCTACACTATGTAACACTGTTACAGTAGTGTTTTAGTAATTGGAGTTTCTAATGTGTTCTGGATTATTTAGATTAAATAATTTGCTTTTCTTACTCCATTTGGGGACATAGAACAAAACAATCTCCCCCGATTCTCAATGAAAACTTTCAGATAGAATTTAGAGGCTACTCAGCTTTTTCCGTGCATCTAAACGAATACTCAGGTCTTTGATGACTAGACTTGATAACAAAGAGTGCAAAACTGAGAACTTTAAACACATAAATACAGGGATCAACACTTCCATTATGATGCAAAAGGAAGCGGTTTTTTTATCTAAAATAATATTTCATCCTAGATAGTATCGCAGAGGTTGCCCTTTTTCTTCACCCTCCTTCTCTGAGTAATCCTCCACACAGGGCTGGGTTTTCAGAGGGTGGGGATGACGCAGCAAACAGGAAGATAAGTAGACAGGGTTTTTTTTTTTTTTTTTTTTTTACTTTAATCCTTCTCGAGACAACTAGGACTACTACTGCATTGTTTTCTCTATTCAGGGATTTTTTTTTTCTTTTTTCGTTGTGTAATATACTCACGTTCAAGCGCAGGTTGTGAAATGTGAAAACAAGAAGGACTAAGGAATGAGAGAGGAAAACTGGAAAGCTCACAGCAGACACGGCCGCTGAAGGTAGCATGCCCACTGTCTGTTTTGGATAAAAGGTCTGTAAGCTCATCTGCCAATATCCACCTCTCACAGACGTACTCTGTGATAAAGATTTGGACGGCATCCCAGAGTTTTGATTGCCGAATATTGTTTCTCTCTCTCTCTGACTCTCTTTTAGTTTCTTTTTTTTTTTTTATCTTCTTCTTCTTCTTCTTCAAGAAGCCTTGAAGAACTGGACTCAAATGAAAGGAAGTTGGGTCGAAGCAAGTAGTTGATAGAATGCTAATGGAGCGAGGAGACGCATCATGGGTTTTTAATTTTTCCCTCAATAACAAAGGGAAGATTATTGATTGATTCCTCAACAGCCCGGCCGTAAAAGTTTGGACCTAAAAGTGATATCACGTTTCACCGGTGAACACAGAAATGACCTCATTTCTCCTTGTCTGCCTCCTCACGGATTTTGCCCTGTTTCTTGGAGCAGTGGGCAACCACACGGGAAGGATCAAGGTGGTCTTCACGCCCACTATCTGCAAGTTGACCTGCGTTGGAGGCAGATGTCACAACAACTGCGAGCGGGGGAACACCACCACCATCATCAGTGAGAACGGCCATGCCACAGACACTCTGACTGCACCCAACTTCCGAGTAGGTAAGAGATCGCTCTCTATTTGACTGGTCTAGAACAATTTAATAAACACACACGGTTGTCCTGAAAACACACTGAAAACATTAACAGTGCTGCAGTCAAAGCTAAGCTAAGCTAAGCTAGGCTATAAGTCATGACATGTCATGTTTTTTTTTTGTGCTGGATTTGCTGGTTAAATATAAAAAGGATCACGTGAAGATGAGCTAATCCAGGCATGGGCAAACTAAGGCCCGGGGGCCGAATGTGGCCCGTTCATCTTTTTAATCCGGCCCGCCAAACTTTTCCAAATGTTATCATTTATTATTTATATTATCATTATACTTCTGCCATTTCCCTGCAATACATCGGTTTCCCCAATAGATGGCGTAGAAAATGATAAAAGCATTTTAGCATTTTTTATCTCCTGTCATTTATGTTAGTTCGCACGAACGCTCCATCCATCAGCTCCTGACCCGGCCCCTCTTCTTTGGGCTTTTTGTGGCAGTTTTGAACTCTTTAGATGGAATTACTGACACCTGGTGGCTCTTTTTGACACCAGTGAAAAGTGAGACCCAGCAGGCTAACACTGCCAATGTTTTCTTTGGAGTTTAAAGAGGCCAGATTACAGAGCCAGACCCAGCTTTGTCTTGTGTGTAGGTATTTCTATGCGTTGTTGGGGGAGATTGGCATCTAAACAGTAGAGCAATAAAGCTCTGAGTTAAGAGTAGTTAGAGCAGTTTGTTTGTTTAACGTACACCAAATAAACCCCCCCCCCTTGGTCACAGACCCATTGTTTTTCTTCCATACGAAGCGCAGACATTAGACGCTGCCAGAGTCTGCCTCTGTCCTTACAAGGACTGCGTCAGCCCATCTGAACCCCGACACGTGCAGAATCACATGAAAGGCAGTCGCAGGAGGAATTCCTGTCTGAGTCAGCTCCTGGAGTTACGGTAGCTTAAAGATGGAAAAGAAAGAAGAAAAACACACCCATGTAAGCTGCGGATGGCCCGGAGGCATGTTTTTCTTCTCGTTACTGGAATGAAGCCATACTGATGTATTACTGCATGACAGGTATATTGGGCCCCGTGTTGCTTTTGCTTTAGAACGTGTCAACTTTGACCACCAGGCAATGAATGAAATACTAGGTCTGACCGACCTTTGGCAGTGTGTGTTTTCGAGGGTTAAAAAGACAGCTTTGTGTTTTCTCTGCATTCTTCGTTACAAAGAGACATTTCACTTTGGTTTGCGATCCGTCGCACTGCAGGTTGTAACGTGACTCTCCGAAAGAGACGCTCACCGTAGTTTCTTCTACGACATTCTAGGACTATTTTCTCTTTTTATTCTGTTTAAGATGTTTTGTATCAATTTCTTCCATGCTAACCTCATTAGCGATTCCGGTCGTCCAGATTGATACGAGAAATTACAGGTGTATACAGTACAGGTGCTAGATGTTGACATCTGATGTGCAGGTGATACCTCACCCCAAACCACAGTGAGGGCTCCAAGCAGTAAAATCCCTTTCTGCCGTCACACGTATCAATTAAAATGTTTGTTTTTTTTATGTAGCGATAAAACTTTAGGATGGTAATCCAAATAATGACGGGTATAATTAAACTCTGCGGAGTTACCACAGCCACTGCTGCTATAACTAAACACCGACTCCTGCTATTGAATCGTGTGTCTTTTAAACACAGTATCACTATTTCCATGTTTCAGTAAAGAAATGAAGAGACCACTGTGTTGTCAAATAAGTTGCTGAAGCTGTTGACCTTTTTAAATAAATGAGAATCCTAATTGGAGTTGGGGGAAAAAAAAAAGAAACTCATCGGTGAACAGCTCCTTGTACTGAACATTAATTAGGGAGTATCAGGTCACGTTCCAATACTTCTATGAGTGTTAAAAAAAATGGATCCCTACATTTGTCAAACGTATCTCTTAGTATTCCCAGCAGCAATTATGATATTGTGCGCTAGATCTTTAGCTTTGACTGAATCTTTGTCTAATTATGTTTGGAGAAGATTGATTTTTCTGTTAAACCCTTTATCATATCTACGAGTTTTGAGCCTTGGTTTCTACTCTTTTACTAACATGGTAGATGTTTACAAGCGATCGAAGTTATGTCATTAGAACGTCAGAGAACCATTTCGTCCACAAGAACACCAACAAGAATCAAGCTGTTGTTGTCAACTTCGGAAAATGTTACAGCAACCGGGGAACAGTTTCCTCATGTTACACCTGGATTTGACTGAAGGTGTAGAGGAGCCTGTCGGGGCTTGTTCCATTCCTCTTCTGCCCTGGATTTCTTTTCTTCTTTTCATCTCTGACTCTGCCTTTAAAGCAGATGTGGGTATGTGTATGTTTACTTTCTGCACAGATGAAACTCAAAAGAGGTAAAGAGAGATCCCCCAACACCTGGTCCGAGGACCGATAAGGGTCCGTAGATCATTTGGTACCGGGCCGCAGTGGTATACTGTGAATAAATGTACTACAGTTTTACTAATTGACTTCATTCTAAAAGAATCCAGTCATATCCCTTTTTCTTTTTTCATTCAAAGATAAAAAAATGTCAGACTTTGATACTAATAGAATAAAGTCTATTTTGAAAATTGAATGATCCTTCAACGATGGCGCGGTATTGCCGCTCCACAGTAACGGCTGATACCGGCCGACCGTTCGTTGGTACAACAAAGGTAGGGCTAAACAGGATTAGTCAATAGGAATTGTGCTCCTGTGAAGTGTTGACAAATATTTTTCACCAGAAATACTGAACTTGCACAGACCATGACGGGAGCTTTTGACTCTGTTGGTTCTGGTTTTGGCATGTAAACAAATACATTCTTATCAGATCAGTGGAAAATGAAAGTTCCTGCCAAGGTGATGGGGACATAACTTGGTCGGTGGCTTGTACGTAGGTCATTGATACCAACAACTATTCTAGGAATGACACGACAGCGCTCAACAAAATCCGTTTTTTTGTAAAATAGGACACATCCAGACTGCTACATGTGAATCCCATCTGGCCTGCCGTGGCCTTTGGAGAGCAGATTAAAGTGTTGTTTTTCCAGCTCCTTTGGCACCGTTTCTTTTAGGTGAGCGTAGCAACCTGCCAAGCGCTGAGAAAATTCTGGCTCTGGGCTCTTCAGACATCGGTAGCTGCCAGCTCATTTGTGTCAGTCTTAGTCCAGACACTTCACCGGTCTTTTTTACAGTCGGAATAAAATAAACAAAGTCAAGTGGGAGTTGGAGTGAATGTACAAGTCAGTAGGGAGGCTCTCAGGAACAAAAATACAGTTGTAGCCTTTTGTGGAGAGAAAACTGTTCTCTGTGTGTATCGGTAACCCCTGTGAAGTCTGATCAACTGCTGCCATGAGGAGGAGTAAAGCCTAAAAGTATTTTATGTGTGACTTTTACATGTCATTTATCACCCCCTGGTAAAAACCCTCATGCATCGACAGTATATGGCTGAAATGCTTCTGCGGGCTACAGGTGTTCTCCTTTGTCCTCGAACTGCACTACAGCCTACTGTGTAGATATATATACATCCTGTAGGCTTTTCTTATCTCAAGAAACCTAAGCACTCAAACGCCAAGTTTAAACGGCTGACACTCTTAGTTCCAGGTTTGTTTGTTTTTTTTAAATAAAACTTGCTAAATAATCATGTGGGATTCTATTGTAGCGTTATAGCCAAGTCAATTCTTCTAGTAGCTTAACAATTACGTAACCAGTTTATGTTTATAATGATTTATGATGTGTTGCAGCATCAAGGCAAGTGAGACTCCAAAGATGTTCGTGACAGTGTACCTCACTATGAAACTGATAAAACCAAAGACTTTCTGTTGAAATTGACCTTGAAGTTGACACTTATTTTCTACACGTTTAACCATTGTTTACTCACTATTGACTATATTGAACCAAAATGCATACTTTGCTTTCCTACATTTCCCGAAAAAAACTCCTGAGGGATTAATAAAGTTCTATCTATCCATCTATCCATCCATCCATCCATTCTTTCATTCATTCATGCATCCATCCAACCATCCATCTATCCATCCATCCATTCATTCATTCATTCATGCATCCATCCAACCATCCATCCATCTATCATCTATCCATCTCTCCATCCATCCATCCATCCATCCATCCATCCATCCATCCATCCATCCATCCATCCATCCATCCATCCATCCATCCATCCATCCATCCATCCATCCATCCATCCATCCATCCATCCATCCATCCATCCATCCATCCATCCATCCATCCATCCATCCATCCATCCATCCATCCATCCATCCATCCATCCATCCATCCATCCATCCATCCATCCATCCATCCATCCATCCATCCATCCATCCATCCATCCATCCATCCATCCATCCATCCATCCATCCATCCATCCATCCATCCATCCATCCATCCATCTATCCATCCATCCATCCATCCATTGCTGTTAAGACAGTAATATTGTTGCTCTGCTGTTTTCTTCCCAGTGGTCTGTCACCTTCCTTGTATAAATGGGGGGAAGTGCAGTGCCAGAGACAAGTGTCAGTGTCCTCCCAACTTCACGGGCAAATTCTGCCAGATGCCAGTGCAGAATGGACACCAGCAGCACCAGCAGACAGCGGGTGGTTACGGCCAAACTCAGGTCCACTCCACTCACACGCTGCCGCTGACCTACAGCAACGGCCAAAGTACTGGTGAGTCGTGGCGTCGTCATCAGTTTATGAAGAACATGTAAAACATCACTTAAAAAAAAAAATTGGGTACAATTTTTACGATACTTTCTGTTGCTAATGTTTCTTTTTTTTGTATTCCTCAAGTGTACAGCCCGAACATTGTCAACATCCACATCAAACACCCCCCAGAGGCCTCCGTCCAGGTCCACCAGGTGTCTCAGCTAGACAGCTACCACAACAACGGACATCAGATCAAGGGCTCCCAGTCGGGCTCCTCGTCTTCGTCCACCAGCTACACCTACCACCACGCAGACAGCAGCCAGAAGATCCAGCATCATGGCTACAATGCGCC
>NC_024318.1:15924672-15945752 GCF_000523025.1 Cynoglossus semilaevis | reverse complement strand
ATCCATCCATCCATTGCTGTTAAGACAGTAATATTGTTGCTCTGCTGTTTTCTTCCCAGTGGTCTGTCACCTTCCTTGTATAAATGGGGGGAAGTGCAGTGCCAGAGACAAGTGTCAGTGTCCTCCCAACTTCACGGGCAAATTCTGCCAGATGCCAGTGCAGAATGGACACCAGCAGCACCAGCAGACAGCGGGTGGTTACGGCCAAACTCAGGTCCACTCCACTCACACGCTGCCGCTGACCTACAGCAACGGCCAAAGTACTGGTGAGTCGTGGCGTCGTCATCAGTTTATGAAGAACATGTAAAACATCACTTAAAAAAAAAATTGGGTACAATTTTTACGATACTTTCTGTTGCTAATGTTTCTTTTTTTTGTATTCCTCAAGTGTACAGCCCGAACATTGTCAACATCCACATCAAACACCCCCCAGAGGCCTCCGTCCAGGTCCACCAGGTGTCTCAGCTAGACAGCTACCACAACAACGGACATCAGATCAAGGGCTCCCAGTCGGGCTCCTCGTCTTCGTCCACCAGCTACACCTACCACCACGCAGACAGCAGCCAGAAGATCCAGCATCATGGCTACAACGTGCTCTACCCCCGCCCGCATGGAGACCAGGTTCCTCAGTACCAGCCTGTCACCTCGAAGAACATGCTGGGCCGGTGCTTCCAGGAGACCACGGGCAGTCAGGTACAAACTCATTTTCACTAGGGGGCCACATTGGCAATACAGTTCCTCTTAAAAGACTGCTCGTAAATAGAAGATGTATAGATGTAAATACTCCATAATGTAATAATAAATGTTTATGCAACTGATAGAACAAAGCTCTAAACTTTTAGCTTTTTAAATTCCCCGCCGGCCACTAAAGATGACTTGGCGGGCCATATTTGGCCCCCGGGCCTTGAGTTTGGCACGTGATGTAGAGCGTTCCATAAAGTTAATCCTGTGTTATTTGTTTTTTGTTTTTACTGTGAGGGGACAGACTCTCCTATAAACACCCATACACAGTAAAAACATTAAAAAAATACCCCCAAAATTTTTAGACGGGTATTGGATCACGAGTTATTGTTAGTGAGCCCGATATAAAATGCATATTAAAACAAATGGTAATGAGTGAAGAAGTGGTGCGTCCTATGCATTTCACCAGTTGAAGACCGCGGTGTCTTTGGATATTCTGACAGGCAACGTACTCTGTCTCCAATTTTGAATAATAATATTTCCCCTCTACTCCTACTTTCTTATTGTGTAACTGTCCCTGCAACAGTGTGGGAAGGCTCTGCCAGGTCTCACTAAGCAGGAACACTGCTGTGGAACCATTGGGACTTCTTGGGGTTTCCACAAATGCCAAAAGTGTCCAAAGAAACCATGTAAGTGCAGCTGTTTTTCCAAAATGTTATTTTCTGGTTCTTTTTAGGAAATCTGATTTATTCTCGTCTTTTCCAAACCTTTAAACTGTTGCTGTGTTTGAACATCTTCGTCCCAATGTCGTCCCCCGAGCGTATCTCCACTTTTATCAGAGAAGAAATTCAAATATGGAGATAAGGCTCTTTGTTCATTTTCCTAGCCATCTCTCATTTACTTTTTTCATTTATACAAGTAATGGATTTTACTCACTGGGGTAAATCATTAAATCTAATAAAGTCTGGATTTTTTTTTTGAAAAGAAACGTTTTTGCTCTGCTTGGGAAAATTAGGTTTTCAAACACTCTCCGTGCCAACGACGAGCTCGGAGGAGAATGTCAATGTCCTTATCTCCTTGGGACACTATGGTCCACGACTGTGACTGTGGATGAATATTAAAACACTAAAGGAGCAAACTGTTCATTTTAAACGTCATACACAGACAGAGCATTGACTTAACAATATTGATAGTAGTAGACAGTTTTCAATAAGAAGTTACAATTCCTTATGTTTTCGATATTTTAGAAATTGACTGTAGCCTATTCAGACTCTTCTATCAGATTAATCAAGAGCATCAGGCGTCGTTGTTTGACTCGTTTCTTTGCACCCCACGTCCTGTAAAAGTCATTTCATCGGGGGTTCGTCTGGATGTAAATTCGATGTTAATACCAAAAGAGGATGTGGAAGTCTGCAGGACGTGTGATCACCTCTGAGGTACATTTACCAAACGTCGTCTCTCGGGTGCAGAGCGGCGCGTCCACAGTCTGTGCTTGTGGACCACAGCTTATAAAAACAGAAGTAAAAAAAAGGTATTGAAAACAGTTTTCAAACCTTACGTGTCTGGTGGAAGTGCTGAATACATCTTCTTTAAAGTGAGAGTCAAGCTACGATTATTATGACCTGTCTGGCTACAGCTACCTCAGCGTCCATCATGGACGGATGGATAAATTATTGGATGAATTGATGGATAAATATGTGGATGGATGGATGGATAGATAGATAGATGGATGGATAGATGGATCGGTGGTTGGGTGGTTGGTTGGATGGATAGATGGATGGATGGATGGATGGATGATGGATTCAGGAAAGTCATGAAAAATATGCATGAATACTGCATGAAAAATAAGTTTATTTATTTTTAATAGGAAATACCCTCATGTCTTTTAAATGTAAATACCAACAGTATTATATTGGTCTCTCTCTCTCTCTCTCTCTATATATATATATATATATATATGTTTATATGTGTGTGTGCACACGCACTAACAAAAAAAGACATTCATATAGATATTGTTTTACATAATGAATGAAGTTACTGTGGTTGTTCCCAGTACATCCACACTCCACACTCTGTCATTACCAGGATTGGCCTGCATGTGTGGTATCTACTCTGTGCAGTTGTATTGTCAAACTTGGTCAGATGTCAAACCTGATGATGTCATAAAGATGTCAGGTAGAGAACCTACAACCTTAAATTACTCTTTGTTTCCATTGGCTTCATTTTCACCCTAGGAAGCAGCTGGCAAAAAAAAAAAAAAAAAAAGTTGCTGAGCCAGAGCAACTAGGAAACTCTACAGACGGTTATTTTTGGTCTCAGTGTGAGAAGACAGGTGACTTTCACCCTCTCCATACTCCTTGTCTCCACCATATCGCTTTTCTGCGTGTGAGTTTGGGATGTGTCTTGTCTCCACCATATCGCTTTTCTGCGTATGGGTTTAGGATGAGTTTGGGATGTGTATCACATCATTGATGGCTAAGAATGTAAAAATGTCAAACTAGGATGCATTTCTTAAAATATCATAGAAAATACAAATAAATCTGAGATGAATTAACCATTTAATGTAAAACGGCCTTGTCTATTTTTATGGATGTCTTTAATAGTCCATCACGTCTGAGTCCAAAAGTTAGCCGATCTTAAGCTGCGTTGAAATACTTGGTTGGTGTCAAACATCACAGTGTGCTGCAGAATTGGTTTCAGTCGTGGCTTCAACACTTCAAAACCATGGCCTTGTTGTTTTCTATTGAAACAAATATCACTTCACCTGTAGTTGAGATAAGACTCCTCAAAGTTGAACTGTTCGGTGTTTAAGGATAGGTCTGTGGTTTATACTTAGGCCCTGACCATAAATACCTGGCCTTTAGGTCTTTCCTTCCTTCCTACCTTCTTTCCTTTCTTCCTTCCTTCTTTCCTTCCTTTCTTCCTTCTTTCCTTCCTTTCATCCTTCTATGCTTCTTCCCTTCCTTCCTTCCTTTCTTCCTTCCTTCCTTCCTTCCTTTATTCCTTCTTTCCTTCCTACCTTGTTTCCTTCTTTCCTTCAAACCTTGTTTCCTTCTTTCCTTCCTGCCTTGTTTCTTTCTTTCCTTCCTACATCGTTCCTTTCCTTCTTTCTTTCCTTCCTTCCTTCCTTCCTTCTTTCTTTCCTTCTTTCCTTCCTTCTTTCCTTCCTTCCTTCCTTCCTTCTTTCCTTCCTTCCCTCCTTCCTTCCTTCCTTCCCTCCCTCGTTTGTTCATTTGTTCCTCCTTCTACTTTTCCTTCATTCCATCCTTTCTTCCCTTCCTTCCTTCCTTCCCTCCCTCGTTTGTTCATTTGTTCCTCCCTCTACTTTTCCTTCATTCCTTCCTTTCTTCCTTTCTTTCCTTCCTACCTTGTTTCCTTCCTTCCTTCTTCCTTCCTTTTTGCTTTCCTTCCCTCATTCTTTCCTTCCTTCCTTGTTTCCTTCCTTTCTTCTTCCCTCCCTCATTCCTTCCTTCCTTCCTCTCCTACTTCTTTCCTTCCCTCCTTCCTTCCTTCCTTTCCTCTTCCTTCTTTCCTTCCTCCCTATCTTCCCTCTTTCCTTCCTACCTTGTTTCCTTCTTTCCTTCCTACCTTGTTCCCTTCCTTGTATCTTTCTCACCTTAATCCTCTGTCGAGGATGAAAAACATTGAAATAAAATCACTTAATCGTCATCAACCTAACTTTTGTCCTTTGTTCTCCTCTCTTCAGCAACCCCAGTGATAGCTTGTCCGCAGGGATATAAGAGAGTTAACATCTCCCACTGCCAGGGTGAGTATTTTCTTCTATTTCTTCCTTTTTTTTCCTCATCGGCAATGTCAGCAAAATGTTTTTTTTAGAAAAGGAGCAATCGCCACATTAAATAATTAAGACTAGGTGTTGTCAACTAGTTGTCAACAGCTCCGGTTGTTCTCATACCTTTTGTCTTGTCCTCTACTGCCACCATGAGTATATTTCACCTATATGGTAATTTAAACAACTCTAGACAAGTGTAGATAATCAATATCAGAAGTGTCCAATTTAATCACTCAAGGGACCAAAATTCAAAACACTGTCTAAATTGTGGCCCACCCAGGATTAACTGTATTGGACGGTTTTGTGCTGACATGCATAAATTAATTTCTCAATAAATTAAAATATATATATACATATATATATAAATATATACATATATATACATATATATATTTAAAACAATAACAAATCAAGCAGAATTAAAATGGTGGGCCACATAAAATAATGTGGAGGGACGTATTTGGCCCACGAGCCAGGGCTTTGTAATACGAAACCTCTATGAACTTTTGGACCGGCAGTTGGATTAACAAATAACTGAATTTTAATTACCTGAAATGATTTAGCAAATAGTTGCTTAATGGTTATATACTTTTTTTTTTTTATCTTAAAAAGTCACTGATCAGAACAGTTCTGGTCAGTGGTTTGTATTTGACCATTTGTTTCATCTCATATTTGTGTCTTTGTTTTTTTATTTTTTATTTAATAGATTTAGATGAGTGCCAGCTTCAGGGTGTGTGTCCGAATGGGATGTGCGTAAACACAATGGGAAGCTTCAGGTGCATGTGCGCACCTGGCTACGTGCCCGACCCAACCTTCACCTCATGCATACGTAAGACGGACTCTCTAATTTTTACAATTTTTTTTTTTCTTAGATCCTCCTCTCAGTTATTGTTTGCCAAACTCAGAAAATCCACATGTGCAATATTAAACCAGGCAGACGGGATTCAGATAGATTTTTTATTGCTGCTCTTTTACGTCTGCTGGAAAGAAAGATCCCGTCAGTCGAGCTGCTGAGTCGGCAATGCGTTTGATTGCATGTGTGCGAATGCAGTGCATGGATCAAGCACAGTGTTCATTGTATGTATTTGAATCTGTTCAGATAGATTAATGCAAAAAACAAAACAAAAACAAAAACAAATAAGAAGAGGGTCAGGGTCAGTCAGTCTTAAAATGACTGCACTGTGGGGATGGCTCGATCTGATACTCAAGATCGGTATCCATTTAGTATAGATCCACGTTTCAAGATCGAAGATTAAAAATTCAACTGTAGCCCGTCCGATCCGATACCTAAGCCCAAATGGTCAACTTAACAGCAACAGCAGCCCACGGCATGCTGGGTAAGAAACAAAGGTATCAGATTGATATCGGTATTGGCGGATACTCCAAGTTGCCGTATCGGTATCGTACGTGAGAAAGTCATATCGAGCCAGCCCGCTACTGTAAATAGGTTCCTATGGGTTTTATGAGCATTTGTGCAGTTGTTGCCGCAAGATTGAAATGGGTCCTAACACCAGCCGTGACTGCAGAATGCTAAGGCTAATGTTAACCCGTAAAATGGCTCTCGGCACTAACCAGTTGCTGACATTGTGTACGTGTTCCTGCATGTGTGTGATGAGTTGAACTGACTTTTGGTTGGTGCGCTTGGATAGTTGAAGCAACCATAGTGTGGATTTATCACCACTACCCGTTGTTCCAAGGTTATATGCGGGTGTGGGAGTGAGGTACTTCTGCATGGCCTCAAACTCTGTTTCTAACTCTAAGCCCAACTTTAAGTTAAGGAGTGAAAGTGAAGTTATAATAATAAAAAACAACAACAATAATAATAATTTAGTTTATGCTGCCACTCTCAGGTACTAGTAACAGTTGGATAATCAATTTTAAAAATCTGGTCAGATCAGGCTACGGCTCAGAAGAATTCAGGGTTAGGTTGTTTTTAGACCAGAAGAACCCGGACAACACAAACTGATCTAAACCCCCCCATGCATGTCTAACTACCCTCCAACGTTTGACTTCGAAAGCGCATGGTCAGTTTGCACGACAACAGTGGCAACGGCGCTGTCAGTTCAGAACCGCAATTTGTGTTGACACTCCTTACGAACCTGTGTTGTTAGACCAAAATCTGTGTGGAGGTGAGACGGCTCTGTCTTTGGTGAAGGGTACCTCGTTATTTTTTTCCCGTTCTGTCCTGTCTTTTTCTCCCTCGTATGTGTCCACTATAATCTGGCGCACTGCTTCCTACACCTTCCCTCCTGCCCCCTTTGCCTACCTGCTGCACTCCCTCTTCAGCTGAAACACCTGCCGTCCAGGAAGAGAAGGGGGCTTGCTTCCGTTTGGTCAGCAAAGACAGAGCCTGTTTGCATCCGATTACTGTGCAGCTGAGCAAACAGCTCTGCTGCTGCACTGTGGGCAAAGCCTGGGGCCCTCACTGTGACAAATGCCCCCCTCCAGGAACAGGTAAGGCCTCCAGCCACATCAAACACTCAGCCTGACTCAGAGCCACCTAATGGCCGCTAACACATGCTGATCAGTGGTGTATGGATTGCACTTCAGGTTGTCCTTCCTCAGTACACGCTGTGTGTGATAGAAACCTCGGAGCTCTGCATTAGTAGTGAGTCCATGTCCTGCAATCAGCCTTAGGTGAATTATTATTATTATGATTTGAGCGATATGCACAAATTGCGCGATTGACACAGCTCACCAATGAGTGATATAGCTTACCATCGCCATCTAATGGGGAGTTAATAGAATACAAAATGTAAGTGTTTATAAATGAAAATCCACAAGGCGTCAGGGGTGGGTTGGTTTCGGCAAAAAGGGGGTTCCCCCGACTTGAAAATCGTACTTAGGCCCCCGTTTGGGTAGGGCATACAGGCCTACGGTTACGGGCAAACCCAACATAAGGGGTCAGTATTGAGATAGCCTGAGCATTATTAGTGAAATATGATTTTCTGTTGGACTTTTACAGAATTGAGTCACAAATATTTGGGCTTCAGACCCGACCAGACAGTCCAACGTGTTTGCCAAGTCCCCGCTGGACTCTACATTGTAGTAATCAGAACAGTAGTTCTTCACCAAGGTCATTAAGATTCTGGTGTATCTTAACCATACTGTGACCTGTTGCATGTACCGTATCTATTTTTATTGTAATAACCCGGAGCAGGCAGGTTGAATGACAGTATCCGATTCTTTGAATGCTTCGTGTTTAAGACAGTCAAACAGTTGGGGTCCATTCCGATGTGTTATTCATGTTGTCATACCGTGCTCTTTGAATCTTCTCTTCTACGGCACACTGTCCGACTGCATGGTTTCGTCTGCTTGGTGACGTAGTTGCTTTTAGCATACTCTCCTAGATGGGCCCTGATAGTAGCCTTTTCACAGTTTTGTCCCTCTTGTTTGCACACAACACAACTCAACGTCAATGTCAATGTCAATGCCCTTCAATGACATTCACGTTTACAGGTGTTCTGCGAATACATATTGTTGATAAAAAAAAAAAAATTTTTTGCTTGTTGCACGATCTCTATTTAAACTTATTTAATTTTTTTCCAGGTAAATAAGTTGTGTTTTATTTACATATGATTTATGTTTATATGTATAGAACAGGTTTAAGTGATTTATTAGGGACGAATAGAAGGAAAAATGGTCAGTGATTTGGTCTTGATTGGATTTGTCTAGACAAAGTAGAGTATCTAGTATCATGAGTATCTATGAGTATCAACCATTCTGTGATCTGGAGGTTGGAACTCCTCCATCACATGACTACATATTAATATTGTATGTAATACTAGTAAAACTACTTCAGTCTTACTACTAAAAACTCTTAAAATACACAATATTAGATATAGGTAAGTTAGAACCACCATAAAACACACTACAGTGGTATGAAAAAGTTTCGGCTGTCCATTCTCGGAAACCATCAAACCTGACTGAACTGGATATGTGTTTGTTTGCTATATGATATATTTAATTGAAATTGCTGTTCCGAACAACCAGTGATCCATAAAGGAAAATCTTGAAAATGGTCTGGGGTGCCCAAACTTTTTCATACCACTGTATATATATTCTTCTTATGATAAAGTGTGCAAAGTAAAAAAAAAAAAAAAAAAAAAAACAATTCATATTTTAATGAAATTTGTGCCTGTTACACATTTTGTTTCATGATGTAGCTCAGTTCAAAGAGATCTGTCCTGGTGGAAAGGGCTACACTGTTCTCCCAAATCCACCTGTCAATAAGCCAGTCACCGTTTACCAGCCACCCCCTGAACCCATCCAGCCTCAGCCCCTGCCTACACCTGAGAGACCAGTCGAGGCTTTTGGGAGACCAGAGGAGATCATACCAGGTGAGGTTCATTAACCTCTGATCAGTATTGTAGATGACGTGCACATGATGCACATCTATATTTTAATTGTCGAAATGACAATCCTTAGCTAGTCCAGAGATAGGAGCCCAGCTCTACCGTCTAACTCCCCTTTGTTCCCCTCCTTTCCGTTGCTGAAGAAATAATTTCCCTGCTCACTTAAGGGAACCTTAGAACCATGTACATGATGCACATCTATATTTTAATTGTTGAAACTGTGATGTAAAAAGACATTTTTTTTAACATTTTCAGAGTTCCCCATCCTTAGCTAGTCCAGAGATAGGAGCCCAGCTCTACCGTCTAACTCCCCTTTGTTCCCTTTGTTCCCGTTGCTGAAGAAATAATTTCCCTGCTCACTTAAGGGAACCTTAGAACCATGTAAAAAAAAAAGTAAAATTCAAATCTGTGGAGGTTGGATATTTTTGAATATTGATAAAGGGTTTATCTTTTTTCAACATGTTATTGCCATCGGCTAAACAGGATTATCAATCTACAATTAAATCTCACAGGGTAACACTAGAAATGAAACCTACTGCGTGTGATAAGCTACCATTGTCTTTCCCTCTCCTAATATTTGTTTTGGGAAGAAAGGGGTTAGAGTGCTTGGGCACACTTCACATTCCATTTAAATACAGCTCTGCCCCCCAGGGCTTAAGAAGAGGGACAGAAAAGGGGGGGGGAGATAAGCCTGGGAGGAAAATGAGCCTCAGCTTCTCCCGACAGCAAAGGAAGGTGAAATTGTGAAACATCTTAGTCAGTGCTGGACTCAATCACATCTGCAGTTACATTTTTGTGGCCATGCTCGCAGTTCAGTTTGCAGGGAATAGTTAAGAAAATCAATGGGACTATTATTGAGCCACTTGAACAAAAAACTGATATACACTCAGGAATTGAAGAAAGACACACAGGAAGATCTTTAACAGCTCAGAGTCTGTGCTTTCATTTTTTGAGCCATCTACTGCCACCTAGTGGAAGAGTATTTAATCGTTCTGCCTGAGTCTTGACACATACAGTTGTCCCTCTCTGTGTCGCGGTTCTCCTTTTGCTCCTTTAGCACATCGCAGATTTTTTTAAATCCGATCTTAAATAGCGAAATATTCCCTATATTGCGAAATATGCAAAAAATAAACTAAAAAACATTATAAAATAATACATATACATACAAAAGTTTTGGCTAAAAATGTTGATCCTCGTTTTGAAATTGAGATATGGGCATTTGCGAACGATCGCTGCTAGCTTTGTTTACCTAGACGAGATCGTACACAGAATACTATTGGCTAATTTAGCATGATCATCTGTTCCTCACGCTGATTGGCTCGTGCATCGTAGCATCTCTCAGCATCGCCCCCTGTCTGTCGGCCACTCTCTCGTTCACTCTCGCTCTTCGTCGCCATTCTACAACTCTACTTTGCAATTATATAATCATGTGGGAAATGGTAATACAGCCTAGGGAGGGTTGATAACAGTGTGGAGGAGGTTCGTAAAGGGTAAATGTATACGTAAAAAATATAACAATTATCTCGCCTCTACTTTGCGATTTTTCCCTTTTCGCGGTGAATGTTGGAACGCAACTACCGCGATAGGAGAGGGATCACTGTATATCAATTATCAATTGACACAATGTAATCAATTAGTAATTATTCTACTAATTACTTCTACTATAAATGCTTCTCAGTGCAGCGTTGAATGGATCTGTCTAGCAGACACCACACAGTGTCTCTTTCTTTTACATTAAAAATACCAGTCTGGCAGTTTATTATGTAAATGGCCCCATGTCATCACCCTCTAACTGTAATTTGCTGCCGGTGGTAAATGCACTCAAGATTCTAAATGCTCCGCCGGAGCCTGTTGGGATTAAATGGAACCAGTAAGGAGGGAGCCAAAACAGATGGTTTTTGAATTTGTTTGGGATCAGGTCACACTCGCTGTGCCAGCCTTAGTACTTTTGCAACAGCATATGAATATATTCATGAACAGGCAAATAGAGGTGTAACAGGAATTAACAAATTCAGAGCAGCAGCTTATTTTGACTGCGTTGGTTTACTGTGAACGGAAAAAAATGTCCAGGCCAGGCTGTGCTGCATCCGAGTTAACTTTGTGTGCTGTGAAGCCTTTTGATGAGAAAGTTCATTGATCTGGAAATCAGCGATCCTGTGGTATGATGCCCTGGTACAACTCTGCAGTGAAATGTACATCTAAAAGTGCTTTAAAAAAAATGTATAAATCGCAAAAATTTGTCGCCATCTTCAACGTAAAGAGTTATTTCACAAACCAAAAATGTTCTTTTTTTTTTAATTTTTTTTCTATGGTCAGTAGCAACAACTGCACCAGATCAGGTAGGTTGGGTGTCGTAAAGAGCAAAGCTATGAAAGCATGCACTGACACACTCCTCCCAGCCACACGGGGGGGCTGTCGAGTCATCTTTGCATGACGTCAGCAACATCGCTGCATGACTTGGCCGGTCGCACAGTGCATTGAAGTGGATTGATGTGTGCCTTCGAGGTATTAATCTACAGACCCGAAGTGTCTTTGTCTTCTGGCTTTGCTCACTGAGATACTGTCGCTCTGCTCTTCCACTCAAGACAAGTACGCCATGCGAGCTAAATGCTAATCTGCATTCCAGCGTAGCATCTGTGTTGCATGTTACACAATGTGCAGAGCCCAAATGAGCACTTTTTGGACCAAAATGCCTACAGTGTCTTGTTGACCTTGACCCTCTGGTATTATTGTCTGTTTTGTCCTTGAAGGAACTGATAGACCCCGTGCTTAGCAATAGGCCAATCTTGCCTCAGCTATCTCCAGGTGTTTCCACTGTCAAGATGGAGGCTGCTTACCCAGGTGTCTGTTCTTTACCTTATATTCCATCATCGAGTGCATAGTGTCGTTTCTCACTCTCAGTTGTGCTGAGATATAAATAATGAAAACTACCACTATAATAACAATAATACTGTAATACTATCAAACTCGAGGCCCGGGGGCCAAATGCGGCCCACCAAGCCATTTTGTGTGGCCGTATAGCAGAGTTTCTTAACCTAAGAAATTATTAGTTCTTAGGTTATAGTTTCTTAACCTAAGAAATTATTAGTTTTTTTTTATTACTTTGAACAATATTTATAGCTTAAATAAATAATAATCAATTGTAGAAACATGTATTAGTCTGTTATGGAGTAGTTACTTCTATACCAGTGGTCCCTGACCTTTTTTGTCCCAAGGACTGGTCAGCCAGTACCACCGTGACCTATTATTTTAAAATATTCTTAAAATTTTTTTTCACTGTGTCCCAGCTGCGGCCCGTTACCAAATGACCTTTGGACTGGTACTGGTCCACGAACCGGGGGTTGGGAACCCCTGATCCATTTACAACTGGCCCTACAAGGGGAACTGTATTGCTGATGTGGCCCCCTGGTGGAAATGAGTTTGACACCCCTGCTATGAATTTGCTATGAACCAAAAAGCAAATGAACATACAGGAACAACTAAAATCATTAAATCGTTAAATTAGAAAGAAGAAATAAAAAATAAGGAATTTAGTAGAAATAAAAAAAATGAAGAAAAGCCCTGGTTGATTGGTTAACAGGTTAATTATTTGAGCTATTTTTTTAAAATTTCACAGCAGGATATGTTTCTTTAATCGACCCTTGTCACGAACTGTATTTCTCTGAAATAAAGCTGTGGCTTAGCACAGTGTTATTAGAAAAGCCATATATCTCCTAATAAACAAACAATTGCTTCTTAATGGATAATAAAATTTCCGCTGGTTTAAATGTATATACACTGTAAAAAACAACACCGCGGTGGTTCGGGTAACACTTGGTGTGGTCCATTTGATGCATTTCATCTCATCTATTGAGGTTAATAGTCTGGTGCAGCTTATACACGGTGCACTTTATATCCATTAAATTGTCTGCCTCAATAATTACTTTTGGTACTTTTAAAGACAGTGTTTTGGAAATGAATGGTGAATTTTTTTTTTTTATTTTTATTGTTATTTAAAATACATATAATGGGTTGTGGCATTAACATTGAATGAAAGAAATGTTAATTATTTCATGTTTTTTTCTGCTTTGGTAGAGGTTGTTGAGAGGAGCTCGCCGCCTGCACCAGTAGAGATCTTCCCGTCCAATGTAGGCCAGGACATTGCCCCCACGCAGTCAACAGGTACATTCCAATGATTTCTCGATCTTATTTTCTATCTAACTATCTTATTCTTTTTTTTTTTCCCATTTTTTATTTATTCTCATTATAAATTATGGTAACAATAATTATACCTTGTGGTTACTATTATTTTTCAAAATTATAATTTCACTGAGCACATAATAACCAAATAAAAAAAAACAAAAACAAATACATTTTCTAGAAGATGTCGGTTATTTAACATGAAGGATTGTGTCACAGTGTGGATTTTAATACAGGGTGTTTTCACATATTGGCTGAAGTAGCTTTTTGACTAGCGTACTAGCTTACTTTTAGAGCTGGTGTTTAAATACGACTATCGAAAATTCTGACTTTAGAAACATTTTTCTTCATTTCTAGTCGCAAGCACACTGACAAATTGGGGACTTTAGAAACATTTTTCTTCATTTCTAGCCGCAAGCACACTGACAAATAATAAAGAAATACAGACAGGAAGCAACATCACAAATAAACGTAGTTTAAAGTAGTACAATAAATAATTGTTTCGGGCTTCAACCGTCAATAATCAGTTTTCTTTATTTTGTCTTTGTCTGCTATTCAAACTCTTTCAGACTTTTAATGAGAATCATTGCTTATCAGTGGAAAAACTGCTGCTTTGTTTTCTCCCCCAAACCCCCGTCTGTGTTTCCAGAGGTGGATGAGTGTCAGGTCAACCCTTACATCTGTGGCCAGGGGATTTGTTACAACACTGCTGTAGGCTACACCTGCCACTGTAACGAGGGATTCCACCTGGACCATGACCACACCACCTGTGTAGGTGAGTGTTCTTTATTTGACACCAGGAGGTCAGGTCAGGCCAGGCCAGGTCAAAGGTCTTTTGCAGGAGGGTTGCGTCCACATTTGGCTAGACCGGAAAACGAAACACTGATTAATCAGAATAAGTCGTTGTTGTACTTAACGATTACGGCATCGTTATCGGGATTAATCATGAAGTTGAATTCATTATGAATTATGATTATTGATGAAGTTTCCACTCACAAACACATGCATAGTGCGTGTGAATTACAAAATGATAATAGACTATGTATTAGAGCAATGATAGGTGTATGACAGTGAAATTATTGGATGGATTAACATGATCATTTTGACATCTTTAAAAAAATAACATACATATTTTATTTCCATATTCTTTATAAAATCTGTCCATATTCCTAATAAAATCTGTCCTCTATTACATGTTTTTTTTTTCCAGATGTGGACGAGTGTGTGGAGAGCCCATCCAAGTGCACAGGAGGTCTCTGCAGAAACACTGAGGGGAGTTTTCTGTGTGTGTGTCCCAGGGGCTTCCACGCTGATGCAGAGGGGACCAGTTGTGTTGGTAAATCCATCCGATGGTCACTTTTAAATGGATCCAAAACTAGCTAATAGTTCTTAGAATTCATAAATTAGTCCTTTTTTTTTTACTTTATTTTTTTTATATATCTCTTTATATACAACAAATCAGCTACTCGCTGTAATACGTATTTGTGAAGAAAAGCGTTATTTGTATGCGTGTGTTTTGAGCCACTGCGCATGTTTTACATTTGAAAAATCCCACAGAGCACCACCAAACAAAAACGTCCCAAAAAGTGAATCTAACAAAATATAATAATTTTCTACTTTTAATTTACCCCCAAATTAACTTACTTAGTATATACCTATTTAGGTGAACACAACACGGATATACCCACAGGAATTGAAAAAAAAAAAAAAAAAATCAAAACAAAAATCATTTCCAACAGGCTCTCTCTTTTTTTTTTTACTTTTTAATTGTGATGTGAAAACCCCACCATTTCCTAGTAGTTTTGCGTTAATGAACATTAACAGTGCGACGTTTCCCAGTACAGCGTAAATGTCAAACAACAAACAAAATATGTGGTACATTGGGGACGCCATGCGCAACCGCAGCATCTGACACCGCTCTGGACCCGGTCAAATACTTGGCGAGACCTAAGCCGAGCTCACCGAGTTCATACTAATAGAATTAAAAAGGGTGGAAAATTCTGGACGACATCAGTGATTACGCACTGACCGTCAAATGCACCGCCTCCTCGCTGCTTCGTCCCCCCCCGTATTTGGATATAAATATGAGGCAGTCTGCCATTACGTGGTTTCCTGAAGGGTTTCCCCCACCCTCCAAATGATACTGAATTAAGGTCGTATGGGTAAATCAGCCCAATGTTTATTTACCCACAACTGCAATAAACCTCCTTCACTCAGATGTGCTGGACGACGACTGGGATTATGACTTTTTCAAAGAGGTTTCTGTGCATAGGAATATACCAACATGGCTCCTTAACATCAGTGGGGGAAAAAAAAAACTCAAGCAGAAATTTTTAGTCTTATTTTTTTTTTTTTATTATAAGAGAAGAAATATTACACCGTGAGACAAACTCAACACACCAGATTTTTTCCTACCACACTTCACATATTCGACTGCCGTATCCGTCTACATGAGTATAGCACAGGTAAAGTCTGGGCTCCGTCTGTTTATAGAGGCATGATTTCAAATCAATGCTTGACATACTATAATATATCCTCTACCCCGGGCGAGCCAAGCATTTTTCCAATCAGGGACTATTTAATTTTTACAACGCCCCTCACAGGCAATAAATTCTAAACACAAATTAGGTTTGCACATTCTTTGGTCTCTCTCTGTCCGTATTGGTTGGTTGGTTTTTACATATTTCTTTAAATGTCAAGTTGTTATTAAGTTGATCTAGGAGTACATGGGAAAAAAAACAACACAAAAATAGAATGCACTTTGCAGTACACTATTCTGCTAGGGCTACATCAGTAATGATGTTCATTTTTAAAAAAAAAGTTTTTGATTGATATAAATATTTCATAATGAGGGTCAATAGCTAGTAAGAATGATTTACTCCAATTGACAAAAAAAAAATTAAATACTATTTTAAACATTACTTTTTTCTGCCCATGTTGAACACCAAAAATTGACTTGTCTAATGCAGTGGTTCTTAATTATTTTCTGTCACAGCCCCCCCTTGTGGACAGAAATGTTTTTACACCCCCTCGTGCCCCACCGACTCACACCCCTGCGAATTGAAATACTATTGAGAGCCTGATAACATGTATATTTTCATCTGTACAAACCACTGTATGAGTTGCTGCCACCTAGTGGCTGGAGGCTTGTTATTATTCAAGCATTACAGCAGTGGTACACTTATGTCATATTCCATTTGAACGCCCCCCCAGAGGGCCCCGCCCCCCTGTTTGAGCTTGAACTCCTGTTCTAATGTGATGTCCAACTAAGTGTGAGCACTGAGCATGCTCAGTGTCATCCTTAGCATGAAAGGGTTTTCCTAGATTATTAATTCAATCTAAGACTAAGATTGATTTTATATTCTTTTTCAGATATCGATGAATGTGTGAACAGGTCTTCTTTTTCAGATATCGATGAATGTGTGATGAACAGGTCGGTGTGTCCGTCCGGCCTCTGCTTCAATGTGCCGGGGAGTTTCAACTGCGCCTCCTGCCCTAACGGCTTCTTAGCACAAGGAGGCCGATGCGCAGGTGAGTCCAGGAAGAGTCACGTGATTTGCCCGTGCCTTTTCTAGCGAGTTCGTACGAAGCTGAAATAATAACAAAATGTTTATATTTGTATTCGGGATGTAGGAATAGCAGGTGAGTCCAGGAAGAGTCACGTGATGTGCCCGTGCCTTTTCCAGCGAGTTCGTACGAAGCTGAAAAAATAACAAAATTTGTATTCGGGATGTAGGAATAAGATCATTCATTTGCGTAAATCAGGGGCGTCAAACTCGTTCGGTGTCAGTTTCAAAATTCATCAAGCGGCCCGGATTGAAACCCCAATCGGGCCATTTTTGGCCCGCGGGCCTTATGTTTGACACCACAGGCGAGAATTAAGAATGAATCAGATTCCAGTTGTTTTTTTGTCAATTGAAGTTACATGTACTTTTCCTTAACAACTCAAAGATATACTGTCTAGTAAACCCAGCGTTGCCGTTAACACCTACAGAACCAAGACTAGGACACATAGCGGGACGGACTGCTGCCAACAAAGTAGTAAACCATTCAGACATTCCAAAGCACACACACAGAAGTGGCCTGTTCTTCCTGGAAGTGCTGTTATTTCTACAGCAATCCAAAGGTATTCCCATCTCTCTTGCGCTAGTTTACTGCTCCTTTCATCCCATAGTTTTGACTGCTCCCACACCGGGAGGTGCGAGCCAAGCCGCAGTGGGGTGGCGGTGGACGGAGACGCTGGGAGAGGAAATAATTAAGCCATGCAAAGAAGTCCTTTATAAAAGTTAATAACCCAGCTAACACTGCCAAACTTAGAGAAACGGTGTCACGTCTTAATGCCGCCTCTGTGTGTCTGTGCGTGTCTTTGTCTGCGCGCGGGTATGTTGTAACGTTGTTGCCCCGATTTCTGCCCTCAAATCCATTGTCCTTTTTATTTCTTCAGATCTGTTAAACATTGGTACACACAGCCGCGGTTTCCTGGAATATCAGTCCATTTCCTGAAATGCCGTAAAAATCCGAGTTTAGTCATTGATTCAAACCTGCTTTTAATGAAAGCTATTAAAAATAAATAAAAACAAGAATCACGCAGTGGAGAGAGTTATGCACCGGCGTGGAGGGCGAGTGAAAAGGGGGGAGAAGAAACAAAGACAAAATGTGTTTACCATTCTGTCGTTAAAATGCAACGGTTATGGATTTCCGACGGAAAAAGTTAAAGGTCAAAGGCCACTGTCAGGGTATGAGAAATATGTCTATATACAAGAGCACCGGTGGTGTGAAGACGGGACGAATTTGGGAGGAGTCTCCGTTTGCAAAAAGACAAGTAAAAACCTGCGACTCAAAATTCACATTTGCAACTAATAAGTGTGTTTTATTGTGCAGTTATATTACACAATCTCCATCGTTAATATTTCTGCCTTGATCCCATTCGACAGCTTTTGGATTGAAGTCTTTGCTCCAGTCGAGTTTCCTGCATCTAATAGCCTCAGACGTTTGTCCACATTTAACCGATTCATTTTTCCAGGAAGTCGACGTTTGTTTTCTTTTCCCTAAATGATTTGTTGTAGGAACACTTCTTCGTCTTTGACGGGACATTTTTACTGGTTCCCTGCAGGA
Organism: Cynoglossus semilaevis; assembly: GCF_000523025.1. Lineage (NCBI taxonomy): Eukaryota > Metazoa > Chordata > Actinopteri > Pleuronectiformes > Cynoglossidae > Cynoglossus > Cynoglossus semilaevis. The sequence continues at coordinate 15,927,632 of NC_024318.1, read as the reverse complement.
AGGAGTGTATTTAAGATTTGGGGTTAGGATTAGAGTTTGGTTCACGTTAGGCTACGTGGTTAGGAAATGAACGATATGTATATTGATGTGGCTGTTTAAGATACGACAAGATAAAATGTTATTCATTCATCCCACACCGGTATATTGATGTGGCTGTTTAAGATACGATAAGATAAAATGATATGCATCCCACACCAGGGAAATTTAGGAAACAGTTTGCGTTGGCCGGGAATCGAACCCGGGTCAACTGCTTGGAAGGCAGCTATGCTCACCACTATACCACCAACGCCGGACGGACAGTTCCGAAAACTGTTTGCTGATTGGGAGCGTGCGTTAGAGACAAGAACAGGCACAGTGTTGATGAACTGTTCGGGGATTACTTACTATGTGTCAAACTCAAGGCCCGGGGGCCAAATGTGGCCCGCCGGAGCTTAGAAAGCATTTAATAAAGTTCATGCAGCAGAGTTTCTTAACCTGAGAAATTACATTTTTTTTTCTTTTATTACACAGCAATGAACAATACTTTTAGCTTGAATAAATAATAATCAATTAAATAATCAAAAACAGTTGTGTTCTAACTGTTTGTAATGTTAAGCTTGAATAAATAATAATCAATTAAATGATCAAAAACAGTTTGTTTTATTGTGTTCTAACTGTTTGTAATGTTTTATATTTGCAGATATAGATGAGTGTCAGGACCAGCGGTTGTGTACCAGGGGTCACTGTCTGAACACCGAAGGCTCCTTCATCTGTGAGTGTGGGCCAGGCTTCAGAGAGTCAGCCACCGGGGAGCAGTGTGACGGTAGGATGTTACATCACTTTGACTTCTTGAAACGAAAATGTCCCAAAAAGTATATGTAATAGATAAAAATTATTTTCTAGCTCTGATTTACTCACATTGGATTACTCTGTTTTAAATCGTGTTTAGTTGAACACAACACTGATGTACTGGCAGAAATTAAAGAGAGACATACAGTACAGGAATACCTTCAAAGACGAGTCTTTTCAATGTTTTTACTTCCGATAACCATCTGCTGCCACCTTGTGCCACTACATTAAAATGTCACTGCCTGTCACAGCAGCATTGTTGGGGAAAAAAGACAAACTATTTGCAGTGAATAAACAATTGTTGCCCGACCATTGAATTTAAATTAGATAATTTTCCAGTGATCCCACCTGGTGAAAACCACTGCTCTGAACAGATATTAAAAATATTTAAAAATCAGCAGAACAAAGTAGACAGCAGAAACCAAACATTTCTATCTGAGTTGCTAAAAAAAAAAAAAAAAAAAAAAAAAAAAAAAAACCCACCAGATTTTCTCTTTGTTTTGGGAGAGTACTGTCATAGAGAAGAACAGAGTGTCCAGATAGAACAAGCCTAACGGTTGCCCCGAAGAACCGTGTAAGAACCCAAACACTGCAGATGCTTTCTCTGCCTGTGACTAATAAATGAAATTAGGCAAAGCTCCTTTTTTTTTTTTATGAGGAAAAACATTGCTTTGAATGGTCACATAAATATTTGCACGTTGCGGTGATTTCCCACATTTTTCCTATCGTTAAATTTCTATTTGTCCGCTTAATTCTCTGAATGTGTTCAATGTGTAGTCGAAAAAGGATTGAGGTCAAATAAAAAAAAATCAGTTGAAATAACTATAAATCCAATCAATAAAATGCCTGTCTCTACATATCATGTACACCATCTGCCAGTGTTTCCATAAGAGAATTGAACCTGCTGCTGAAAAAAGTGAAAAAACCGTAATATACATATCTGATTTCATAACTGTCATTTTTCAAAAATGTGATTAAAACCTGTAGGAGGCGCCTGACACAAATGCCTTAACCTGGTCTAGATACTATATGGCAGAGGTCCCCAAATCCTGGTCCGTGGACCGGTACCAGTCCGTAGGTCATTTGGTACCGGGACACAGTGAATTAATGTACTTCAGTTTTACTAATTTACTTCATTCCAAAAATAATCCAGTCATATCCCTTTATTTTTTTCATTCAAAGATAATCTGTCCATGTTTCAAAACAACAGGTCATTAAGACTCTAAAAGACGTTTTATTTTGAAAATCTAAGGACGGCGCAGTATTACTGGCTGATACCGGCCGACCGGTCCTTGGTACAAAAAAAGGTTAGGGACCGCCCCTGTACGAGACACTTACTGAAATGATAACATCTGTCGTAGAACTTTTTCATTCATTACGGTATTTTTTTTTTTTTTTTTTTTTTTTGGGTTTCAGATGTGGACGAGTGCGCTGAGGAAACGAGGCCCTGTGGCAGCGTGGGGCGCTGTGTCAACAGCATGGGCTCGTACACCTGTAACTGCCCTCAGGGATACCGGCAGATAAACGGCACCAGCTGTAGCGGTGAGTGCTGCAGCCTTCCCCGAACACACACACACACTGGGATTGGAGTGGACACCGGCGCACTAACACGGACACTCTGTGTCTGCGTTGTCTCTGTCTGCGTTGTTCCAGATGTTGATGAGTGCGTGAATGATCCCGAGCTCTGTTCTCCGAATGGCGAGTGCCTCAACACAGAAGGCTCCTTTCTCTGCGTGTGCGATCGTGGATTTACCGCCGGCCTCAACCCTCCCTCGTGTGAAGGTGAGTCCAACAACAGAGTACGATTTTAATAAAAACAGCAGAAGGGTCTGGGGTCATCAGGTGAGGACAGGCTACAATCTGGACAGTATACAACCTTTTGACCCGTGGGCCACAATTGTCCTGAAATTTCACAGAAAGATGGAGCGTTCAATAAATGTAATATAAAAGTCATGCATAAATGGCTAAAATGCTTTGATAATTTTCTACGCCATCTATTGGGGAAACGTAGGTATTGCAGGGAAAAGGCAAAAGTATAATGATAATATAAAGAAATTATATCATTTGGAAAGATTCGGCGGACCGGATTCAAAATCTGAACGGGCCACATCCGGCCCCCGGGCCTTAGTTTG
>NC_024318.1:15905726-15924160 GCF_000523025.1 Cynoglossus semilaevis | reverse complement strand
AAGACCGAAAGGTGAAGAAAAAAAAAATCTCCTCTGATTCTGAGTCTGCATTTGTAACTCTGTTTTCTATAACTCGAGCTGTTTCAATGCCCTCTCCTGCCACGGCAGAAAAACACAGGGGGGGGGGAAGAAACAGATGGAAGTCTTTGAGCAGAATGTCTAGACAAGGAAGGATATTTGATGCTCTGTGCTTCATGATTTATTCAGGGGTCTTACCGTGTGCAGGTGTGTGTGTGTGTGTTTCTGTTTATCAATGGTGGTATATATCAGGGTATGTTTACGGAGGTAAAGACTGAGGAAAGGTTGGCCGTTTGGACACGTTGTTCCAACAAATAATTTAGCAGGATACAATATAAAAAAACAACAACAAGTAGTAAGGTTTGAATTTCAGCAATAGGTAAAGGTGAAATGAAGTATATTTCAGATCATTTTGGAAAGGTTTGTGTTGACTGCAAAACACTGTTGGATCAATTAGGTTGAACGTTCTAGGTCTCAGTGAGTGGAAACTATCAAATATGTTGCCTAAATCGTTGCTCCTCAACATCAAGTTCAACATCATCAGTAATAATAATAACAAATAAATATGACTTTATTGGCATATTTTTAAAATGTTATTATGTTGTACAACTCCATCTCCAACCGCAAAATATCTCTCCTCATCCTCATGTCCAAAGTTGGCCTCTCTAACTTCTAATCTCCAAACGACTGCACCTAAACTGTCCCTCTGCAAATGAGTATAAGAGTAAATTCGAAAATATTCATATTTAATGAAATATATTTGGAAAATATATATCACTAACTTGAAGTGTTTTCCACTTCCATTTTCTCACTTTCAAAATATATCAAACGGGCCAGATTGAAACCACCTAGCGGGCCACTTTTGGCCCACGGGCCGTATGTTTGGCACCCCTGCCCCTGATGGTTTGTCCTAAGCCCATGAATTCACCCACCTTTTACTACCTCCATCTCACATCTTTATTCTCTCCACTCCCCTCACTGTTCATACAGTTCTGACCTTCACTCCTCTTCTGTCCATATCAAACCTCCACCTCTCCGGTTCTTCCTCCACCTGCTCCCGACTCTCACCACAGATGACAATGTCATCAGCAAACATCATGGTCCATGGACCCCCACCCTGACCTCACCTGTCAACCTGTTCATCACCACTGCAAACCAAAGGGGGGCTCAGAGCTGATTCCTGATGCAACTCCACCACTACCTTAACCTCTTAGTCATTCTGACGGCACACTTAACAACCTGCTAGCCTTATACACGTCCTGCATTACCCTCACATACTTTTCTGCCACTCCTGACTGTCTCATACAGAACTGCAGTTCCTCCCTAAGCACAAATTTTACATAATAAGAGGACAATTAGTAATTTGCCGTTGACGAGTTTCAGGTTGTTTCATCCACATGTTATAAACCTTGTCTTAATGTTATGATATACTGTGTTTCCAAGCTTTTTTTTCTGGGGACCCATATTTTAAAAGTCACAAACCTTCGCGACCCAAGTCAATAGACGTTATTCGTAAAACTCCTAGGAAACACCTGAGGGTCGCGACCCAGTGTTTGGGAAACAATGCTGTAAACTATGAATATGGATCAACTCGCTGGCGATTGATGCTTGATGCTTGGCGTCCTGGTTTGCTCCACAGATGTCGATGAGTGCGGTCTCAATGAGACGCTGTGCGGCTCACACGGCTTCTGCGAGAACAGACTGGGATCCTTTGTGTGTCTCTGTGACCAGGGATACCAGGAAACCCTGGATGGACAAGGATGTGTGGGTAAGTTTTGATTTTTTTTTTTTTAAACTTTTTTTTTTATTATGTTATTTAAGGATTTAGGTCAGGAGGGTCAAATTAATTTTCACCAAAAGGCCACATCAGCAATATAATTTCTCTAGGATGGCCGGTTGTAACCGTTAGACTACAAATAAATACGTATTAATACATGTTTTTGCAATTGATTATCATTTATTCAAGTAACAAATATTGTTCATTTTTCTGAGAAATAAAAAAAATAGACACTTATTAAGCTCTAGCGGGCCACACAAAATGATTTGACGGACCACATTTGGCCCGCGGGCCTTGAGTTTGACACATATGATTTGAGTTTATGAGCTACACACGACCATTTTAGTTGGTAATGGTATTTTGAATAGTTCTAACAAATAAAGGATCATTGTATTTGGTCATAATTTGTCCGATGCTCATTTTGAAAAAAAAAAAAAAAAAAATCGTGAATCATATCGTATCGTGACCGGAGTGACTAATCGTAACTAACTGTAATAAAACCGCAGTTTGATGGTTAGGTTTAGTTGTAAAGGCAGTAACTGCACCGCACCAGAATATAGGCAAGACTGTGTACAGCGGGGATAATAAACTGGTGGCCCGTGGGCCGTATCGGGCTGAGGGACCATCCAATTTAGCTGTGTCTGGATTCCGAAATACACACCAAATAATAATGTTAAACAAAATATGATTTTTATTTAACTTTATTTGAGTGTCTGTCCATCAAGGTGAGGTACCAAATAATGATCATTTATTTATTATTTTGCTAATGCTAACATCCTTTGAGGAGTGATTGCTCCTCACTGACTAGAGGGGAAATCCTAAAAATAACAACAGGACGAGCTACACTTTCACCAGCAGGACCAGAAATCTGTCAGACTCCGGAATTTTTTTTTTTCATTTCCACTCTTTTTTAAAAAACCAGGGGAGGTTTCCCCTCAGACAAGGCTCTGGAAAGTTGTGGCATCCCAGATGCTCACATTTATTACTGTTCTCAACACAGATGTCCTTTGACTCATTTGGAGGATGTGGTCTTGTAGTTCCTTCCTTGGGATGTAATTTAAGAACATTACGGGCCGCAGCAGCTCCGTGATACCTAGGCGCACGTTTAAAACACGCTCAAAGACGGCGACGTTTTAAAACCACTTCTGTTTTATGAGCTGTTGGCGAGAGTGATTTTCTGATAAAGCGCCGCAGCGTGATGCAATATTTACGGCTTTGAAAACATGTCGGCGCCTGAACTTTCAGAAATCTGAGCGTGTGAGTGTGTACTTGTACTTTGTTAAACTTACAGAATGGCCGTGATTGTCATTCTTAAATGTGGGTATTCATTAGGTATTTATTATTTATTGTCGCCTTGTTTAATTTCATTCGCACAAAACCCATTCATTACCTGAATATTTAAAGAATTACAGATTTCTTCCATTCCCGTCCGCGTCACTGTAAGGATATATGCTACGTTTCGAGGCTGTTTTACTCTTTAGGAGCTGCTGCTGTTATTTGCTCCTGTTACGTTTGGCCCCAGTTGCCTCTCTTTCTCGCGTAATCTTTAAAACAAATATTGCTGAGCATCGGGGACACGACATGTCGGTCCGAAATACACAGAACTGCATTGAAATTCTGTGGGTTTTCCCACTGGTTTGGGGATGGACTGTCTGATCACTTCTCCTGCTACCCTCGGGCCGATGTGATCCCCGCTCCCTAAAAACACACACATGCACACCCAGTGGCCAATCCCACCAAAGCTACCGCAACTACCACTGTCTCTACAGACAGCGGGGCCCCCCCCGCGCCCCGCCGCGCCCCGGGCCGGCCGCCTCCACAACTTTTTTTTTTTTTTTTTTTTTTGCCAAACCATCACTACACTGCGGCTAGCGCAGACACAGGACTCACTTAAACACACACATACGCGGCCCACCGGCGGTGTACCGCTAACCCAATGTGTGTCCCAATCGTTCTTTTTTGTTTTTCTGCTTCTGACACTGTGTCGTCACCCCTGGCCGGTTCGCCAGCACCACGCCATCAGTGCCGACTACGCTCAACATGTCTCGGTGCACACGCGCTTCACAGGGAAACTCAAAAAGATCCACTCAAAACTCTATCAATACATACATACGTTTTTTTTCTCCTTCCCTTTTATATCAGTCAAATCCACCCACACTCAAACACCGACCGAAGAAAAAGTGTTATCCTTAAATTAAAAATGTAATATTTATTGAAAATTTTTTTTTCTTTTTTTCATCGTAAACACTGAATCTGGAACAACTAAAGTTTAATATTATAAACACATGAGAAATTAAATCTGAAATAAAACACACATCAGTGATATTTGTTTCTTATTATGTACCGCTAATACTACAAATCCTGCCAGTATATAGTAGCTACTGTATATACTCGCGGGCCAACTCTGGTACACATTTAAAATGATCTCGCGGCCCAAATATAATTACACCGCGGGCCAGATTTAGCCCCCGAGCCTGAGTTTGACACTCGTGCGCTACATGCTAACACTTACACAAACTCAAATTACTGTAGCTTGTTGAGAGTAAAAAGAAATAATAGGCAGGTTCCAATCAGGAAGCTGTGCTACTCAACTTAAAGACATGTTCTCTAAAGGTCCATTTCGTACTTTTTTGACACTTTATATACGTATATAATATTTTCCTTTTTTTTTTTTACTCTTCTTTTTGCAGTAAAAACTGCACCATTTCCATATCATTACATCCCTGGCGCATATGTATGTATTAGAAAAAAATTTAAAAAATGAACCTAATGATGTATCTCCAACTCACTCACACTCCTCTGTGTGGAAACACTTATGTCAATAATGTTTCCCTAAGAAAATCCGAAGCTGCCTTTATCCTGACTAACAGGCGTCGACTTCTTTCCACAGATGTGAATGAGTGTGACCTGCTGAGCAGTGTGTGTGGAGAGGCCCAGTGTGTGAACATGGACGGCTCCTTCCTCTGCATGTGTCCAAGCGGCCAGGAGTATAACACCATGAGTGCCAAGTGTGAGCCTGTTCCCACAGGTGAGCCACCTCCGCGTTTAGAACAGAACAGACGGAGGCCCCCGCGGATATCGCCGTAGACCCGTGTTTTCATGACCTCATTTCCTCGACTCGAACGGGCCAAGTTCTGAAGAAGAACACGGAGCATTTAAAGGGTTTCCTTTAACCATTACATAATGCTTCACTTAGAAAGTGATTATGTGGCTCCCTAATCACTTCCAGACAGGACAACGGCTTTAGACGGCGTGAAGTTATTACAGAAGGAAGTGGTGTTGTTATCAAAATGATTGACCTGACTCGGGGGGGGGGGACTTGCTCGTTTGTCTTTCGGTAAAAATGTCTCACTCTAAATGATGCTCCTTCTGTATGGACTTTGCGTGGCCCCCGCCCTCACCTGAGCACCCCTAAGAATGGCCTTAGCCCCCTTTAGCGTTATAAAGATTTTGGTAACTTTTTTGGTGCGGGCTTACACTCAGAAAAAACAGATTTGATATTTTTGTTCTGTTTTATAAGAATGGCACTTTGGTCGGATTTCCACTGTTCAATTTGTGGTTTTGAACAAAATTTGGAGATATATTGAAATGAAAGGGGGCAACAGGGGGCGCTATAGAAGAATGTTAGAACCCACCCTTTTTGTTGATTTTTTTTGGTTTTTTTTTGTTGATTTACTAGTTTGAAATTAAAATTAAAATAAATAATCCAAATAATAAATATTATTTATTATTATTATATTATTATAATATAATAATATTTTTTAAATATTATTATAATAATAAATATTATTTGGATATTATTATTATATTATTTAATATAATATAATTATATTAATTATATTAATTAATATAATGTGTAATATTATTTGAATAATAAATATAATAATAAATTTAAATTTAAATTAAAATAAAAATTAAAGTCTCGGCCAGACTGGGCAAAATCGTTTAAATAGCTTTACTGCCAGTGTGTGGCGCTATTTTAACACGTTTCGCTATCTGTTTCTTTTTTTTTTCTTCAACAAATGCGTCTTCGTGCTGCGCTGCGTTTCTTGGTGTAGTGTCCTCTGTGGAGCGCAAGGAGTGCTATTTCCACTTAAATGACGAGAACCTGTGTGAGAGCGTGTTGACCAGCCACGTCACCCTGCAGGAGTGCTGCTGCACCCTGGGAGCCGGCTGGGGCGACAACTGTGAGGTACATCCCTGCCCCGTCAATGGAACAGGTGAGTTATGGAGGAGAGAAGCGCGATTAAAAAAAAAACAAAAAACAAAAAAAACCAATCATTAGTTTTAGTCCACAGGGGTTTGAAGGTGTCACCCCATTGGCTGCCAGTGAACGAATGTCTTCTCACTCTTTCATATGTCATTGATGACATTGCCAACTCAACTTCCATTTGTCTCCCCTGTCCCCTTTCAGACCAGTTTGACCAGATGTGTCCATCTGGACGAGGATTTATTCCTAGTGTGGATCTTTCCTATGGACAGACACACAGTTACAAAGGTGAGACTGGGTAGATGTGCTGGGTCCTATCTTGGTTTCCCTCTCGTAGGGCTCGCAGCTGATTGGACCGCCGTCCTTCTCTCTAGTCCAGATGAGTCTAGTCCCTTTTTCTCTCCTCCTGTTTTCAGATGCGGACGAGTGCACACTGTTCGGCGTGGAGGTGTGTAAAGGGGGCTTCTGTCTGGACACCGTGGGCAGTTATGAGTGCTACTGCAAGACGGGCCAGGACTACGACCCCGTCAGACTGGAGTGCACAGGTCAGACGGATGCACAGCGTGCGTGTGTGTGCCCGATCGATAGTGCGAGAATAAGAAAATGTTACATGGGGAGGTGGACAAAGATAAAGCGAGTCATGTCAATACACAGCGCGTACAAAGACATCACGTGATGTTGGGGGTGAGGCGCGTTGTCTGATCACGTGTGTTAAACAAAGGGAAAATGACTCAGCAACAAAATGTTCGTGGTAAATACCACACCTACAATTTGGTAATATTTTTCTAAATGATGTCCTAAACCAACTTAAGAAAACAAATTAACCATCAATACAACCTTTACTATTTCCAATGACTAATAAACAATATCTTTGTCACACCAGGTTTAATAACTGATCATTTTACAAATGAACTTAAAGTGACAGCCCTGTGTTTGTCAATCAGACTTTAAATGTTAGATGACCTGGCCTATACCTCTCATTTTGCACATATTTGATTGAACTAAAAAAAGAGTTGAATTGTTGAATAATTCCTGCGAACAATGTTAAAGGTATATTTAAGATGGCACAAAATTGGCCAAAAAAAACAAAAGCTAAAATGCTGAAAGCTGTAACATTTAAAGATATCAAAACTACTGTATTATGACATTTTAATAATTAATATAATAATTTGAACTTTGTTAACCCCTCACTGGGGGAATCGTGTTAACAACAGATTTCAGTTGCAAAAAGCTGGCCCTCGGAGGCGCCAAGTCTGGGACTCGAACCCAGGACCTTCCGCGTGTAAGGCAGATGTCTATGCAGGCATGATAACAGCTACACCATGGAACCGCAAAAATGTTTTAAAAAGCACATTTATGCCGTAGGATGTGTAGCCAGATGAACAATTCTTTCGTATCTAAAGATAGCAAAAATGGACCAAAAAAAAAGTCTTATTACTTAAGCAAAAACGCAAAAAACAAACAGTAAAAAAAAAAAAAAAAAATCAAAATCCAAGTATATACCCCAAAAATGTGTATGCATGTGTACCATAAATGACCAGAAATTACACTACTAAACTAAAATTATTTTATAAAAGCTACATGCAGTACGTCCTATTACCTTTGGAGGTGCTAATGCGCTTTTATTGAAATGCCTCTTTGTGTTTTTTTTTCTTCTCCTCAGACATCGACGAGTGCTTGGACGAGTCCGTCTGTGTGGGCGGACAGTGCTTGAACACTGACGGCTCGTACATGTGTTTCTGCACACACCCCATGGTGCTGGATCCCAGTGGAAACCACTGTGTCTTCCTGTCGGACGCGGCTGGTGAGAGAAGCTCACGTCAAAGTCTGTCTGCGTCGGCTCAATTAAAAATCACCTTCGCAGTTTACAGAAAGGTTTCGATCGTTTTGTAAAATACGCACCTGAATGCCAGGGAATTACAAAGGATCCGATCATATCGGCCGATCAATATCATTGGCCCCGATATTAGCCTATTTTGTAATTTTGTGTCTGTAAGAATTGTTCCGTTTTTTTACCTCCGATAATGAAAACCCGATAACGCAATACCTGGGTTTCACCAAATTATGTGTGCTTTAAAAATACTTCAATGCCCCGGCGACAGATTATGAGCGAATTTACAAGCCTCTAGTCACTAGATGGCAGCATTGTAGCTTATTTTACTAATCGATATTGATAATCAGAGGATTGCTAGTGCCAGCAACTCTTACAATAGTTTGTACAGATAAATAAACAAATACTACCAGGCGCTCAATAGTATTTTAATTTTGTCCCCTAGGGGGGGTCAAAAAATAATTGACAAACACTGTTTTAACCCATCACCTTAGTGAACCTTAGTGAGGCGGAACTTAACTTCTTTAACCACCAGGCCACCACTGCAACGCTATATCGGTATCGGTTATTATCGGAATCGGTTATGAAGTGCTTGGACGATATCGGCATAGTTGATATCGGACTTAGTGTTAACACAACATGACATGTCTCTTTGGCAAAAATAATGTCGCTTTACTAGGATTTTCATTTTTAGAGATTTTAGTCCTTTCTGTGTCTCAATATCCAAACTAGCATGTTCTTCTTTGCACTTCCTGCCAGAACGCCCCCTGGTGGCTGAAGAAAAATCCTTAGAAAAGCTGCATCTTTGTATAAGTCGCATGGTTCAAAGCGCGGGGGAAAAAAAGTAGCGGCTTGTAGTCCGGAAAATACTGTAGAATTATCACATATACAGTGTGAAAAAAATACACACTAAAAATAAAATCATTTTATTCATATTAAATCCAACAAACCGATTTGTTGTGTCCGATTCTTCAGCTGTAGTCAACTTCTCTTGTGTGTGTCGACAGAACAACACGAGGGCGAGCAAATCGACTACCAAGGGATCTGCTGGCAAAGAGTAACAGATACACTGACATGCACGGAGCCGTTGGGTCAGAACAGGAAGAGTACGTACACGGAGTGCTGTTGTTTGTATGGAGAGGCCTGGGGCATGGACTGTGCACTTTGTCCATCGAAACACACAGGTACTAGGTGCACACACACACAAACACACAGGTACTAGGTGCACACACAAAAAAAAAATACACAAAAAATCCCAATGTCGATTTATCCAAGCAAGGAAAAAAACTGTTGTTACTGTTGAAAGAAACATTTAATTGTACATATAGGAAGTAACTGTGTTTGTCCCATGGCTCGTCAACAGACGATTATGCAAGAATGTGTAATCTACCCATGGGTGGTGGTGGTGGGTATCGTCCCTATGGCCGTGATGCCCTCACCGCTGGTCCTGTTCATGAATATGACTTCAGCCCAGACTATCATCCATCATCGGAGCAGCAAGAGGCGCTGCCCTTCTACGACAGCCAGGAGCGTAAGTATTTCCTCCTGTTGTTTTTGTATAAAGAGAAGTGTCGGCCTTTTTCTTCGAGAACATTGGTGAATGTTCTATCTCAGGAAAATATGGGAGTTAACTGAACCCAATTTAGAGTTGTTTTTTTTTTTTTTTTTCCTGTGCGTTCCAGTTTAACAGATTTCTTGAAACAACAATTGAAAAAAGGAATAATTTGACGGCAGGCGTGATTGTCTTTGAGTTGAAACAGTTCTTGTCTTACAGTACTTTGCTGCCATCTTGTGTAATGTGTTAAACTAGGTAAGACTGGACCTGGACTCTGAGTGAGTTAGATGTACTGTTGAATTATTATTATTATTATTATTGTGTTTAAATTAAATAGCAAGATATATAATATTTTCTTCATATCTGTATTTGAGTTGCTGCCACCTAGTGGCTGGAGCCTTGTTCAAGCATTTACAGCAGTGGTACTCTTATGTCAAGCGTGCCATATTCCATTGGAAGTTCCTCATTTTTTAATTAATTTTAGTACAAACACCAGCAGTACCTCCTCAGGCCACCAGGGGAATATAGTCTCATCTGTTCTCCTTGGGTTCTCTATTAGGCATTGAGGTTTGTTGCATCTCTTTGCCACAGATCAGTACAAACCCTTCGAGGGTTTGCGAGCCGAGGAGTGTGGGATATTGAACGGATGTGAGAACGGTCGATGCGTTCGGGTGCAGGAGGGCTACACCTGCGACTGCTTCGACGGCTACACCTTGGACCTGTCCCGCATGGCCTGCATTGGTGAGGGAGCAGAAGAACACGTAAATAAATCCCTGCCACGCTGATTGTGTAATCCCAATCCCTCTGCCCACAGATGTGAACGAGTGCTCAGAACTGAACAGTCGAATGTCGCTTTGTAAAAACGCAAAGTGCATCAACACGATAGGCTCCTACCAGTGCGTGTGTCTGCCGGGCTTCATGGTCTCCGACAAGCCCAACTACTGCGTGGAGGCAGCATCACGACACACATCGCACACATCAACACGTAGACAGTGAACACAGTGACGGCGGATAGGTCACATCAACAGGCACACAACCACACGCGCAGGTCTCGTATTGCTATACTTGTGAGGATGTCTGTTGACTTCAGCCGCTTCTTGTGCCATTTGAAAGCCGACCCGAGAGTTAAGCTTGGCGGTTTGTTAGCATCCAGCAACAATGTTCAACAGAGATCTCTGAAAAAAAAAAACAACCCAAATTTACAGGTGACAAAATTACGTAATGTACCTTTAATTATGAATATGATATTACACCAATCGGTTTTACAGCATAAACGTCGCACTTTTATTGACACAAATCCTTAAGTCGAGCCATGTTCCATACTGTAAAGTGAATCACTTGTTGAGTCGTTGTTACATTTGTGATCTTATTTAAACAGGAATCTCAGACGTCCTGATCCAAATCCATCCAGTCCTCGGGTTATTATTCCTGTCTTCCTGATGTACTCTACACTGTGAAGGACAGTCAAACGCAGTGGTTGACAGTAGAGATAGAGTGGTAGCCATTTCCCAATGAGTCAATGAGCCTGAACAACTGGGACGAAGAAGGTAGGAAGAGCAAAATGTCATCCCTGTATTTTGGTGGCTAAAAAGATTAGCAAATGTTTAGCTCATTATTTACTATTAAACCAAAAGAACGATGCAGATCAAGGGTTCAATTTCTCATTTTAAAATACAACTTTAAAGCTGCAGAAGACCTGAAAACTCACTAAGTTTTCAGTTGCTAATACCATTAGCATGCTAACTACAGTCGTAACGGTTGGAAAGTTCCATGTTCTGCATTTATTTAGCAATTAGACAAAGTCTTTATCATTTAACGGGATGTCATTTCTGAAACTTAGCCTTAACTGTAAAAAAAATATTATGAGTAATTTCTTAAAATCCAAAGCAAGTCGAACCAAAGTAGGCACTGTTATTTCTAACAAAACCAGCACAGCGGACACATGGCTCGATAAGAGCTTTAAATCAATCTGTTATGCTGTCTCAATAGCTAGCACAATGCTAATATAGCCGTTTACTATCTATGCCTTACCACTAAAAACGAAGTTCATGGCTCAGGTAACAAGGTTGAATTTGTCAGCACTCTTAAAGTAATGTTTAGGTTGAATTTGTCAGCACTCTTAAAGTTGTAATGTTTTTTAAAGAGATATTTACACAACAACACACACTTCAGTTCACTGTTAGCCATGGCAGCCGAACATTAAGACACAGAAACGTTCAAAACGGTGAGCCCGTCTTCTGAGCTAAACTCAGTTTATCGTAGTGCTAATTATGCAACATGCGGAACCTCCGTGACCCCGATGGCAGCGGTGACGTCACCGAGCCTGTGCGTAGTTGGCGTCTCGGTCGGCGATGTCGTCGTTAGCATTAGATATTTACGAGTAGGTAACCTCTTCAAGCACACGTCGAAAAATCGGAAATTTGTTTTGGCAGATCACGTCAACGATTAGTTCCTTATAAGTATAGAAATACAACACACTCACACACACACACACACACAGACACACACTCATACCTAATCAAAGCCCGTATACTCTGCACTGTATAAAATAAATACAAAATAAAAAAAGAAACAGTAATTTACTTGAGGTGATGATTCAGCCTTATCTACTATTTGGTGCATACCATATGTTGGTGATAAAACACAGAATTGTATAAAATGTATGTTTTTTTTTCTTTGTTTTTGTCCGTTGCTTTTCTACATTTGTTTCTTATTTTATTTTATAAAATGGAGATTTACATGTCACGTAAGGCCGTTTTAACTCATTTAGCAAATTGACAAACCCTATGGACATTTGTGCTGCGGGGAATCCAGATTTATTTGTACCCTATCGGAGTGATTGTGGATATTTAATTCTGTGAAGAGAGGTCAGCTGTCCGCTCCTCCTCTTCCTCCTCTCGCCATCCCTCTGTCTGTCAAAAACGGAAAAGCCTGTTACTTCATAACGCTATGTTGCCAGAGTCCGACGGTGTCTGCGGAGCGACGCTCCTTCTCCCCTCTGTGTCTACATTCTTTAGGACAGCCGAGACGGTTTTTTTTTTTTCACTTCTCTTAAATACGTTCACTGCTAAGTCTTGCCGGGTGGCAAAGCTGCTATGGGACAGCGATGGGAGAGAGAGAGAGAGAGAGAGGAAACATTGTGTACATTTAAACAGAAGAGCAGAGAACACAGCTGATGTGTTTGGAATTAGTACATGGATAAATAGCTTTTTTTTTCTTTTTTTTTTTTCTAAGAATTCATAAACAATGTACATCCAACTCCTTGGTATTAAACAAGTTGTGATATTTATGCTGGTTGTCCTGTCCCTATGTACGTACATACATGTTTCAACCCTGTAGGAGTTTGAAGTTTGTTCTCTGGATACAACGGTAAGACCCATCTTTATTGAACCTTTCATAAATGTCCAACTGTCCGTCCAACAATGACTCCTGTACAGCCACTCTGCGACTCATATCACATGTTTCTCCAACTGTCCGTCCAACAATGACTCCTCTACAGCCACTGCGCGACGAGGCTCTCACTCATATCACATGTTTCCCCCCACAGCGGACAGGGGTTTCCCATTGTCCATAGAAGTTCATGTCCAATTTATGGACGTCAGACTTCAGATCAGTGCTGGCTGGAAGATGAAAAGCGTCTCACGCTCCAGGGCAACTGCCACATAAAGGTCAAATACGTCTTTATTTACGCTTAACTTTCCAAGTTTTTTTTTTTTTTTTCGGTTTGTATGGATTGTGACTTTTTATGTTTTTACTCAAAGGCCGATGTTGAGCGATTGTGACAACCATGCCCAGCTTCTCTCTGTTCTCTTCCACAGCTCCGTGACAAAACAGAGTGGACCGAGTGGACACGTGCAGAACAGCACAAAAATCTGGTTTGTCTTCTTCATTTCTGCTGGGTATGTGGTGACTTCAACAAATCTGAGTTCCATGTGCAGATGCTCAAACACACGTTCAGCTGTCTATTCTCAGACTTGACCTGCTTAGAGTTTAGATGTTAATAAACAAAGTCTCTGTCGTGATAGGTAGGGACAAAAAAAAAAAGACCCTTGCGTAATGTAATAAGATCAACAACAGTAACAGTGCATTTCATATTGAATGACTAAATAACATAATACAGTGTCTCCTCTCTGTGTAGCGGTTCTCCTTTCGCTACATCAGTACATCGCAGATTTTTTTTTTAATACATTTGAATTCTTTTCCTTTTTTGGCTCTAAAAATTATTTGCGAAGCATTAGCGAACGAGCGCTGGTAAACTTTGTTTACTTAGACGATATCGTACACAGCATACTGTTGGCTAATACAATGCTTACTCGGTGTAATATTGGCTAGTTAGGCCAAGGGAGTACATGGGGTCGGACAGTTTTAAATATCTCTTTTAACATTTTTTTTTTTTTTGATTTTATTTTGTTTCTGACTTTTCTCTATAGCTATTTTTCTCTATGCTAGCTTGAGAAGCTGAGCAGCTTGATAACAGACACAAACCGGTTGCAGCCGTCACACGAGGTGTGTTCAGGTACCATATACAACTTGTTTATGTGAAGATGACGGCAGATTATGTTTACATTTCGGGATAAATGGTTATAGAAAACATTTTTTAAATTTTTAAAAATGTGATTATTTTTCTGCATGTATCGCTTACTTTGCCTCCAATTTTCCGAGGCTCTTCCTTTTAGCCCCCACTTTGAAAATGCAATGCTATGAAAATGTCATCAGAATAATCTTTGCGAATGACTCACTGTGATTAATGTGGTAATCTTGACATAATTGTTATTACTGTAAAATTCCTCATTCTCTGATTAAAGGGACACGAGGGAAAAAAAAGCCATATAAAGCTGAAATATCATTAATGTTTATATTCATATTTAATAATTTGCTGATGATGCACAACGGTTTTTGAAAACATCGGTCTGTTTTGCGTCATGCAGAAACGCCAGTGAGGTTCTAGTGACCCTACAGGAGTTGGGAAGGTGTGTGATGGAGGTCAGATCGTTTTTTTTTTTTTTGTTCAAAGCACGCTGCAGGATGTGGCGTCAGTCTGTTTTTGTTTGGGCAGACATTTTTAGAAGTTCAGAGACAAAACAATGTGCACAGCGTCATTGGATGGAAACAGGGGACAAGGCACACGGACAACAAAACAATGCACAAGCACACACACACACACACGCATGTGTTTCTCTGTCGCACCCGTGAACACACGTGAACACACGGGGACAGTTAGGTAACAGACGGTAATGCTCGTCGAGTGATTTCAACTCTGCCCTCTGCGTACATGTCACTGGACACATTACGGGCAGGGAAGACGACACAGAAACAAACACGAACGTGTGCACGGGATTGGGATTGTGATTCATTTCCTGCTCTGCTCTTTTCCACTTTACCTTGTGTGTTCCCTATATTTAGCTCAGTCCAAGGAAACCGAGCCACGCAGGCAGGAAAACTAAGTTTGGAAAGAATTGGAGGAAGTCTAGTGGCCATTTAGACAAACAACACACTGCTACACACACAGACAGTGTGGGGATCAGTTGTGGCTGAATGTGTAGCAGTGCTGAAAAGGCCCCCCGAGACAAAAGGCTTCGCAGAGACACAGGGTCATCAGACAAAAGGACCGGCAAACTCTGGGATACCGTACGGACCAGTGGACAGCGATGCCAGAGTTGGCAGGACGGTTGTGGCTCCTGGTGGACCTCGGTGGATTTGTACATTAAGGGACATCGGGGTCTCAGATGAGGTAAGCTGCGCAGGATCCACTGTGGGTTTTTTGCGAACGCAACACCGTCTCTGTCCCGCGTCGTTTGAACGGGTATAAAAAGCAGGGGATGGAAACTGTGGGGTGATTAGAAACGGCCGTACGCCAGTGTGTGTGTGTGTGTGTGTGTGTGTAAACAGATGGTCTTCACACACACGTTCACAGGGCTGCAGAACGTGTGTGTTAAAAGCCCATTGGTCGGTGATCGAGGAGGAAAAGCGCTCTACAAATACACATTGTTCTTGACTGCAGCAGTGTGATTAAAAGTAACCTAGTTTTGCCGTATATAAACGGAGCTGCCAGATTTTTTTCTTTTATACTGCCTGGTGTGAAAACTCTTAGGTTTTGACCGTGTCCAGGACTGGGATGATTTTTTCCTCTTCTTCTCTGTTCATCTTTACCCTGGTTGTCTGTAATTTGTGAGTACAGATGGATTTACATGGGAAATGTGGTTGTGTCGCTGCTGGTGGTTCATTTATATTCATTCATTTACACCCTGCTATTCTCGCTTCGGCAAAGTTATTCTGGCTAAAACGAATCCCACGGCCGCCTGTTGTCGGGTTCGATGTTTGCGTGCGGCTTTCATCTTTTGATGTGTTGCAGCTATGAGAAACTGACCTCACTGATCTCTTGATAAACTGTAATTATGATGCTCTTATGACAATGCGAACTTTCGTACTGTTGTGACCTTTAAAACTTATTGTTGATTTTTTTTTTTTTTTTTTTGACACAAATATTTCAGTCGTCCTGGGAAATTGCTCTCAGCATTCAACCCTTCTTTAAAATGACCCAGTAATTAACACCAGACACTCGGTAGCGCTAGCATCTTCTGCCATGGCCAGGATTCAAACTGGCAATCCTTTAAACCACTTCAACAGCAGTATTAAAGTACTTGGGCAAGTATTAATTTCTGTGATGTATGATTCTCACAATAACTTAATAACCGGAGTACCACCACAAATGTCACCAAAGTATATTTCGCGAAGTATAACGATCTGCTAATTTCAATTTACTCACAATTTACTTATTTACTGTGAAGCCTGTGCCCGTTTAGTTGAACATAACAGCGATACACTCGCAGGAATTGAAGAAAGACACTCAAATATTTTCAACTCTAACGCTCTCCTGGTTTGTTTTTATAGCCATCTGAGGCCACCTAGTGGAAGAGAATTTAATTGTTCTCTCTGTTACTGTCGCATAAACGAACAAAGACAGATTATTTGCAGTAAAATAAATAAAAAATTTTCAGACCGTAGGACAGATGGGCTACACTTAACTGAACAAGCAGCTAGCCATACTCGGATCACAAGCCCAGTCCTTTGACCTGTAGGTGACGGAATGTCCTTAAAGATTTGAGTATCGCAAACTGAATTTGATAAAGGTACAAAACAAGTAATGGGTTTGTAGGCTTGGTCATTCTCTTTATTTATTTGAAATATATTATTGATACAAATAGCAATATATCGGGGGTGTCCGATAATATCGGCCGACTGATATTCTCAGCCCGATATTAGCATATTATGTAATACGTAATGTAAGAATCGTTATTGGGTTCTCATCATCGGAGGAAAAACCTCGTTATTGGCAAACGATGTGTGCCCTAAAAATAGTTTTGGGGATAAACTAATGTATATTAAAGCGAAGGTCACTAGATGGCAGCATTGCAGCTAATTTAATTAATCTCATACTCGTACAGTGGTTTGTACAAATACTAAAAAAAATATTACCAGGCATGTATCGGTTTTGGTTGATATCGGAATTGAAAATTGAGTTTGGACAATATCTGCGTATCACAATATTGTTAAAAAGATAATACCTCTAATATATATATAGATATCTGTATATACAGATATATATAGTTAAATATATTATATTATTTTCTATTGTGAAGTAGTAGCCATATACCAAGAGTAAAATATATATTTGGTGTTTTCAGTGTAAATATATTGTATTATTGAGATGGAACTTAAACATATGTTGATTTCACGAAGACTATTGGCCCTGTGTATTTTGACCATTTAAAAAAAAAAATGTTTTCAAAACGATCATGTGCGGGTTGGTGGAGAACGTGTGCAAAAAAAAAAAAAAAAGAAGATCATTGTTTTTAAATGTGGCTGCAGACCATTATTTGTTCTGGTGGAGTGGTTTATCCATTTACCCAAAGGTCAGTAGTTTGATTTCTGACTGCCCTGAAGAGGGGACAGCCGCTGTGGCAAAATCTAATTCTGGTCTTCATTTGCTCTTTTATCGAGGGACAGCACTTGCGTATGGGCGTATGTGTGTCACATGGTCGGACTAGGCTGCACCTCCAGGCTGTTGTATTGACCCAAAGAGTTGGAGGAGGTGACGGTGTAGCACATGCTCCACCATGGGAGTCTCTCTGTGAGTCCAGGCCAGTAAACGCCCACAGAGCTTTGGCGGCCACAGCTTCAGTTACACTGTCCACGGACTGAGCCCTACACTGGATGCTGGCTGGAGAGCTGCTGCACAGGTAAGATCAGAGAGGAGTGAGATTTAAAGTTAGACATAAAGTAAATGTAGTCTCTGAGGGGGGGATCTACTGGCTACTATCCTGTTTGTTCATCTCCAGTGTGTGTTTGTGTGTGTTCGTAGCTCATCTTGTGCTGTAATGAACACGAGCTGTCCGTCGGTGAAGCCGTGAACGTGATGAGAGTGCGTGACCTGTAGCTCCTGACATGACATCGTACCACAGAGGGAACGCGAGTGATATACACATACATCAGTGAGTGGATGTGTTTACATATTACAGACATCGCATAACAGACGGTGACATACAGGAAGTATGATTTCTTTATCAGTCGCTTAGATATGTTAATTTTTTTTGATCCAATGTTATTTTGTTTTGTTTTTTTATCACATAATCAGATTATTGGACAGGAAGCGTCTGTTTCACCACAATCATTTGCTTAATGTGTATATATTGCACACATTAAGCAAATGATTCTGGTGCCTATATTGCATTGTACATATACAAAGAATAGATGGATGGATGGATGGATGGATGGATGGAAAGATGGATGGATGGATGGCTAGATGGATGGATGGATGGATAGATGGATGGATAGATGGATAGATGGATGGATGGATGGATAGATGGGTGGATGGATGGATGGATGGATAGATGGATGGATAGATGGATAGATGGATGGATGGATGGATAGATGGATGGATAGATGGATAGATGGATGGATGGATGGATAGATGGATGGATAGATGGATGGATGGATGGATGGATGGATGGATAGATGGATGGATAGATGGATGGATGGATGG
>NC_024318.1:15903864-15905617 GCF_000523025.1 Cynoglossus semilaevis | reverse complement strand
GATAGATATGTTGATACATAGATCATATTTTTATATATTATCTCCTTTCGATTGCTTCCCTATATCTCTTCTCTGTTTGAGCGGCTGCAGGTACAAAAGAAAAAAGACATAATAATATTACATTGTTAACAATTGTATTAACATGACAAATTAGTGTGTCATACCTTGAATTAATGAGCCCTTTTTTGAAATACATTTGATGCATGAAAAGGTTGCCCAATTCATTTTTGGACTTTTTAACAAATACATGAACCAATTGTTATAACGGTGAAAAATATGCAGCGCTGTCACCCGTTTCATTCCTTGGGTATGAATAGATTATCTCAGGAGAAGAACCTCCAGGTGTCAATGTGGGTGGTAATAGTGCAGCTATTTCACCAAACACAGAGAGGGATAAAACGCTGTATGTATATTAGTCTAGAGCAGGGGTGTCAAACATGTGGCCCGCTGGCCATAACCAGCCCGGTAGGGTGTTCGATGTGGCCCGCTTGATGAATTTTGAAAATTAAAGAACACTTCATGTTCAGGATATTTTTAGTAAAATTATTATTATTTCATTTGATATGAATGCATAATAATAATAATAATATATGGGTACTTCTTTGCATGAAAACAAAGAGGAAAAATATGGACTTATTGTAATTTCTAATTTATTATGTCATGATTGTACAGGTCCTGTGGCCCCTAAAAAAAAAAAAAAAGAATTTGACACCCATGACCTAGATGGACTTATTGTAATTTCTAATTTATTATGTCTCGACCATGCATAGGAAACTACTGTCCAAGGGACACATGACAGGACAAATGTATTTATATATATTTATTTTCTGAAAAAACATCACAGACATGACATTTTTGTTTATTTTTATCTTTCAAAATTCATCAATTGTCCGGATTGAAACCCCTCGCGGGCCGGTTATGTCCCGCAGGCCATATGTTTGACACCCCTGCTATAGACCATACATGTCAAACTCAAGGCCCGTGACCTGAATTTGGCCCATTTAGCCATTTTAAATGGCCCACGAAACAGTTTTTTCAACCAATAGTTATTATTGTTTCGAACCCTGCCCCCTGCAGGGCTGGGTGAGGACCTTTTTTTTTTTTTACTTTTTCTCTCTCTCTCAAAACGTGTGGTTTTGTCTGTGACAGATTGTTCTTCCAAAGTCCGAAGAAAATCCTGAGTGGTCCGAAATTCCGGATTACGCGTTTTGGCTTTTGTGGCCCTAAAACTATGGGATCGTCCACTTTGGGAAAGGCAGCGACACTTGATGCTCTCTTACATGAATGCGTTGAGGCTTTCGGTGAGTATATAAGTTAATGGGTGTGTAGTACAGTATAAAGTATCACAAGGTGTTGTTATTGAAATATAAAAAAACAAACCTAGATTCTTCTGCAGTCCCTTTATGTTCAGTACATCTAAAGTACGGGTGTCAAATACAGACCAGTCTCACTGGTGGAATATACATTGTTCTGCACAGCATGTCATGGTTGGGACTCTTTTTTTTGTGTGTTTTCTCCATAGAAGACAATGGGAAACTGCAGGACAACCACCTTCCCCGCAGCCTCCTGCTGATGCACCGCTGGTATGTTACCTCTGCAGAGCTGGCAGGAAAACTACTAATGATATATCCTGTACACGCACGCAGATGGCGCAAGGGACGGGGGAGACCATGACTCCCCCGATCCCCCCCCCCCCCCACCCCCCGTCCCCCCCAAAAGAGACAAACAAAACACGGAAAAAAAAAGGACAAGC
>NC_024318.1:15889976-15903700 GCF_000523025.1 Cynoglossus semilaevis | reverse complement strand
CCCCTCATCTTAAAAGTCGTGTGAGACCAATTAGATACTGGAACATAACAGGAAATGATCTTTTTTCAGTTCTTGTAAAAAGTCTTTTAAGCCTTAACTTAAACCACGTATCGCAACTGCAACGGAGACGACTACCAAAGGACCAGACTGAAGATTTGTTATTTAATGAGGTAAGAACAGACCTTCACACACACACATATCAGTCACATACACATATAGTCTCCTGCAATGTCCATTTCACCCCTCGTTACCTTACCAGCCTCAGTAAGACTCCGCAACTCACGTTCGTGACGTAGACTCTTTTCCCTTGTTCAAATCCTCGAAACTCATTATTGTTACACAGAACATTTTCCTCCAAAAAATTCAAGAATCTCAATGTAAATGTCCAAGTTAACAGCAGGTAAAAATAAATAGGTCTAGTGTTCGATGTGGCTCTTATTTCAATCATTATGTGTTTGTGTGTGTTTGTGTGTGTTTCAGGTACTGGATTGTCACGTTCCCTGCAGAGTTCAACCTTGACCTTGGTCTGATTAGGATTACAGAAGAGTTTAGAGGCGTTGCGGCTCATCTCGGCAGCGAGGAGCATTTCAAACTCATCGACATCTCCACCATGTAAGATATTTTGCGTTAGCAATGACAGTTTTTTTTTTTCAACAACTTCAGGTCAAGCACCCAGCTAACGGCAGGCTAGCTAGGCCTTACTAAGGGCAGGACAGGACAGGAAAAAAAAAGAAAGCAGTTGTCACCAACTGTTTTTTTTTTCTTTTAGTCCTTCTTACGATTGGATGCGGAAGCTGACCCAGAGAAAGAAGCAGACTAAGAAAGGCAAGGCCTCGCTGCTGTTCGACCACCTGAAGCCCATCGAGCTGGCCGAACACCTCACCTTTTTGGAGTTCAAGTCCATCCGGAGGATATCGGTACGCTGAGCGAGACCTTGGAAGACGTGACGTTGTTGTTGTGAGCCTCCTCGAAAAGCTTTAACAAACTGATGTTCCAACGTCTTCATTCCCCAGTTCACCGATTACCGCAGCTACGTGATCCACAGTTGCCTGGTTGACAATCCAACTCTGGAGCGGTCCATCGCACTCTTCAATGGAGTTTCGCAATGGGTCCAGCTTATGGTACTGAGCAAGCTAACGCCTCAAACCCGTGCGGAGGTCATCACCAAGTACATCAACGTGGCTCAGGTAAGAGACGGACATTGTACCTGCGCCGTTTCAGCGTGTATGTTTATTATACCTGTATAATTATATCATTTTTCGTATAACCTCATCGTGATTGATTATCTTCGAATCATACCTGTCACGCATTCAGTTCATCCAGCTAAAAAAATTCCCATCTCAGCCCTCCTCTGTCACTTCAGGTGTGCCCCAGGGCTCTGTCCTGGAGCCCCTTCTCTTCATCATTTATCTTCTCCCAACTGAGATCATCCTCCTCCTTTATTTAATTTAATTTAATTTAATTTAATTTTATTTTATTTTATTTTATTTTATTTTATTTTATTTTATTTTATTTTATTTTATTTTATTTTATTTTATTTTATTTTATTTTATTTTATTTTATTTCATTTTATTTTATTTGTTAAGTTAATTCATTACGCTCACACCCGTTCTCCTTCCCCTTTTCCCTTCACTTCAATCAGGAACTTCTGCACCTCCAGAACTTCAACACGCTCATGGCGTTGGTCGGAGGACTGAGTCACAGCTCCATATCCCGACTTAAGGAGACTCACTCCTATCTGGCTCCGGAGGTCATGAAGGTAAGGCTGTGGTGAGGGAGTAACTCAACTTGACGTTAAGAGGGTCTGATGTGTACTAACTACTCTACCTTCAGGTGTGGAGGGAGATGACAGAGTTGGTGTCTTCCAGCAACAACTACTCCTGTTACCGTAAGGCCTTCAGTGAGTGCCAGGGCTTTAAGATACCCATCCTGGGCGTGCACCTCAAGGACCTGATTGCAGTGCACGTGGTCTTCCCTGACTGGGTGGACGACAATAATAAAGTCAACCTGGTGAAGATGAATCAGCTCTACGTGACGTTTTCGGAGCTGATGTCTCTGCAGAGTGCAGCCGCGCAGGTTGAGCCCGACATGGACCTGATCTACCTGCTGACGGTAAGAAGGGCATCCTTCATAGGTTTTTGTCACTTCGACCCTCAGGTGGGTCGTAAGAGATTTTTTTTTTAGGGTCGTCTCGCATCATGTTTCGAAGGTTTGTGACTTTTAAAATATGGGTCCCCAGAAAAAACAGTTTGGGAAACACTGAACTATAGTGTATAGTTCTAGCCATAGTGTAGGACAAGGGTGTCAAACATATGGACCGCGGGCCAAAACAGGCCCACTAGGGTGTTCAATATGGCCCACTTGATGAATTTTCATACTGAAAAAAAAGCAAAAACACTTCATTTCAGAGATGATTTTTCAAATGATATTTCAATAAATATGAATATTTTCCAATATACCTGTACTTACTTTGCATGAAAGAAATCAGCAAATATTGGACATTGTTATTTATAGGTAATTATGTTGCGATTGTAGTGGTCCGGCCCACTTCATATCTTAGTCTTTGAACCTAAACGAGTTTGACACCTTTGATGTAGCGGTTATCACATCTGCCTTACAAGCAGAAGGTTAACGGCGCCTCCTGTGGCAGACTGTGTTGGTTGCGACAACTCTGAACTCTGACACTGTGAATTCCTTAATTGTGAGTTGAATTAGGGATTTTTTTTTTTTTCATATCGATGTTATAACCCCAGATATTGTGTGTTCTGAACTGCGTGTACGTGTTTGAACTTTCTTCCTCTGTTTTCTAGCTTTCTTTAGATCTTTACTACACAGAGGACGAGATTTACGAGCTGTCGTTGCTCAGGGAGCCTCGTAACTCAAAATCACTGGTATGTTTTCATTTTTTTTTTCGTTCTTTTGTCCCTCCCGCCCCGCGGCTATTTGTAGCAACCAATAAATATTTGCTAGGAGGCGCAGTAAAATGAGACAGTTTACAGAAACTTCTTCCTTGATGGTCTTCATAAAGCAAACGATGGAATTATTTAGCGATTTTACCGAACCAAAAGTCACGTAAAAACACATGAATGGATTCGTCATTTATCATTATACAGCTTGCTTCGCCAACGACTCCCAACAAGCCTATGGCTCCCCTGGACTGGGCCTCCGGCGTCACCACAAAACCAGACCCGACAGTGGTCAACAAACACATCAGAAAAGTGGTGGATGTAAGTCGACCGCATTACGTTTAAAATGCGGTAACGCAATAAATTATTTGTAAAACATCCACGCACTATCGGACTCACGGTTTCTGGTCTGGCTTTTTGAAGTCTGTGTTCAGGAATTACGACTACGATCACGACGGTTATATTTCTCAAGAGGACTTTGAGAGCATCGCTGCTAACTTTCCTTTCCTGGATTCCTTCTGTGTTTTGGACAAGGATCAGTGAGTGTGCATGAGTTATTCAGTCCTATACATTAAATCAGCATTTCTTCTCATTCTTCTCATATTTTACCATGCCACTAAACCTAGATCATCATATTGTGAAAGTAAAAGTTTGAAAACATCGCCCCCTGTAGATCTAAATACTCTAATGTCTCCTTACCTTTTGGTCTTTTAGAGACGGACTGATCAGCAAGGATGAAATGATGGCCTATTTTCTTCGCGCTAACCCAGTGCAGTGTAAAATGGGACCAGGATTCATCCACAATTTCCAGGAGATGACTTACCTGAAGCCCACCTTTTGTGAACATTGTGCTGGATTTGTGTGTATATTTTATCCATTTATTTTCCTGCTACTAAAATGCAAAACAACCATGATATTATACCCTTGGTAATTTTCTTTTTTTTTTTCTTTTTCTTTTTTCAAACATGCTGATTCACTGTTGGGAACTGCAGTTGTGGGGAATTATCAAACAAGGCTACAAGTGCAAAGGTACGGCGTCTCACTAAGCAAGACTCATGTATTTGGTGTTTATTCTATAAAGTATACAAATATGAAATACCTTGACTGTGGTATGCAAAGAATTATATATTATTATATATAATTTATATACTGTATATACATATATACATACACACATATACAATTCACATTTTTAAAAATTGATTATTAATAGTTACACATATACTGTATAGTCAATAGCAATAACAAATATTTTAATTTTTTTTTTCCTTCTTTCTCATTTCCGTAACGATATGCGTCACAACGCAATGACTTCATGATAATGACCAACATATGTGTGTGTGTATATATTTATTTGTATATTTACATAATATTTCTGGAGGATGTTTTTTTTGACAGCAAGGTTGTCAGTGGCAGCACCTTTGATCCTAACTCAAACCGAAAAGAATTTAACGAAAAATTTTACCGTTGCAGACTGTGGCGTTAACTGCCACAAACAATGTCGAGAGCTGTTGGTTCTGGCCTGTAGGAAGCTTCTGCGCTCGGGTTCTGTGGGCAGCGCCAGCCCTGCCAGACTGTCCCACAGTTCACTGCCCAGCAGCCCAACACTGCCCACCTGTAAAGGTCAGGTGAAAGAATCGCCGAAAAATGACACTTTGGTTTGTGATAAGTGATATGTGGAGAACCAGAGGCTCATTGAACAACACAGCCATTAATAAAACATCACGTTAAGGTCCTATATCAGGGCGTGTCAACATCACGTTAAGGTCCTATATCAGGGGGTGTCAAACATATGGCTTGCGGCCCAAAACTGGCCCACTTTGGGCTTCAATCCGGCCCGCTGGATGAATTTAAAAAAAAAAAAAAATCATGTTCAGGAAATGTTTTTTAAAATTATATTTCATCAAATAAGAAGATGTATTTAATGTACTTCTATGCGTGAAAACAAAGGGGAAAACATGGACTAATTGTTATTTATAGGTGATTATGTTATGATTGTACTGGTCCTCCCTTCCTTACATCTAATTTGGCCTCTGAACTAAAATGAGTTTGACACCCCTGTTCTATATTATTTAGTCAAAAGGCTGCAAAAAAAGTGGAAAAGTAAATGTATTTACATGCCTAAAGCTTTTTTTTAAATTAAGAGAATATTATCAGTGTGTACAGCCTTTACATTATCATCAGTCCTTACCCGTATATGTTTTCTCCTTCAGATGAGGACGAGGTGTTCAAGTTCCCGTGTGTCTCTGCAGCCAGTGCCACTCAGGGCACTCAGTCCATCACCCTGATGACTGGTTCAGCTCAGAGGATCTCAGTGCGTCTGCAGAGGGCCACCACGAGTCAGGCCACGCAGACCGAGCCCCTTTGGCCAGGACACAGCTGGGGCTCCTCACACAGTGGCCCTCACACTTTCCCCAAAATGAAATATAGGACTCACAGGAGGTCTTCTAAAAACAAAGGTGTGGCTACGCGGGATGCGCTGAATGGCAAGCAACACCAGGCGGTGACATCACGATGTAGCTTGGAGTCTCAAGAAAAGTTTGATGTCTCACAAGAGCTCGTGCAGAACGGGGTTACGCCCAGACATGAGGTAATCAGGTCTTTATACACCAGGGGTGATTTCGTCCCATTTTTGGTCGTTTTTTTAGTAGGATTATGAAACCAAATTCTATTAAAGTCTATTGAAGGCATGGGCAAACTAAGGCCCGGGGGCCAGATGTGGCCCGTTAATCCTTTTTTAATCCGGCCCGCCAAACTTTTCCAAAGTATATAATTTATTAATATTATCATTATACTTATACTGCCTTTACTCTGCAATACCCATGTTTCCCCAATAGATGGTGTATAAAATGGTAAAAGCATTTTAGCATTTTAGCCTTTTAGCCTTTATGCATGACTTTTACATGTCATTTATCTTATTTCACACGAACGCTCCATTTATCTGCTCCTGACCTATATATATATATATATAATTCTGCAATTTACTCACACTTTCCTTACTAAGTGTGGAGCCTGGCCTGTTCAGTTGAACACTGCAGATATATGAGCAGGAATTGAAGAAACACACCTATGCAAGGCTCTCGCAAAAACAGTGACTGTGAGTCTGCCACAGTTCCTGACAGGTGACATCAATGTGTCTTATCCTCTCCTTCAGAACAGCTGACTTGTCGACGGTCCAATCCAAGGCTCCAGAAACTCACAAGCTCCAGGAACCAGGATGTTCTCCTCTCTGGGGCAGGCGCTGAGCTGCCTGAGGTTCCCCTTCAGTGACCTGAAGTCACTGTCTTGTCTGTAGCCCTCAGAACAGACAGACAGAGCTGCATGAGAAGACTACCGTATGGGGCACGGTATCGCCACCTGCTGTAAATCAATGAGGATTTACAGCCTTCGGCGGGATCCCTCAGGATGTAGTACGTCTGGAATGAACATGAAATAAACACAAAAGTAATGAAGTGTTGTGAACAGGAACGGTGACAGCAAAATTGTTTACTAAATGCAAATTTGCTGACGTTGGACTCAAGAGAAGACATTAACATACTCTGACATAATATTTAACTGAATGTATTACAAATAAAATGAAGGCGTCTGGTGAGAGCATCTGTCTGCTCAAGGAAAATCCATCCATCCATCCATTTTCATCCACTTATCCGTTACCAGGTCGTGGGGTCAGCAGTCTCCACGACCGCCACCCAAATCACACTGCACCGTACCAACCCCTCTGAACCTTCCTGCGGGTGGTGAGTCCACTGGAAGGTCCCAACCGCCCTAACCGGGATTGGATCTTCCCCAGGAGGTGAACCCGGGGGTTCCACACCAATGACAGAGACATTGCCTCTGGGCCAAAGCGTCACCTCAAGGAAAATGTTTTTAAAAAAATTGTTTAATTCTAACTTTTTTAACTTTAACATTTTGATAGAATGCAAGACTGTAATTAATAAATAATATTAATAATAATAATTTGCAAGAAATGAAATAATAATAATAATAATAATAATTTGCAAGAAATACATATTCCAGTATGGTGGTAAGTGCTCTTATCGTACAGGAGGAAGGTCATCAGAATGACTGGTAGTGTGAAATGTTCTCTGTATGTGGTCCTCGTCTGAAAAGTAAACAAATATAATATAATCTATATCAGAAATGATTGAAAAAGCAACTAATACTATTAAACAAGGGTTGTTGTAAAAAGATGTGTTTCAGATTTCTACATGATTTTTAGGTGCACAGACTCAGGTCACTTTCAAATGCTCAACAAAGAGAATCTGATGAAGCAAACAACCCTCAATACGTTGTCACTTGATCTGAAAAATCCACCAAAACAATACAAAAAACAAAACAAAACAAAACTATACAATACATTCATTGGCCCACCATTATTATCTAGCTAGCATAGTTATTATATATACATATGCATATACAAGAGAGTGATTATAACGTTAAGTTGATATAACTCGAAATATTATCAATATTAATTCGACTCGAATCTCTTCAATTATACAAACTAGTTAAATTAATATCCAGTATCTGTCATAGTCAATGTGTCGCACAATTGTGTGCCATTACCATATATAGAAAAACAAAAATACATTTCCAGTTGCCATTTCCGCTAAAACTCCACTCCGGTAGGTGGCAATGCAGCCTCTTTTAGACCAGCGTACGGACGGTTCTCACGCTCATAGAAGAAGTGCAGGAAGTATAACGTGTGTCTGTAACAGCTGAGCTGACTGATAGGCGAAGTCTGATTTCCATTCTAAATCCTTTGACAGTATAATTGTTGAGTCTCTGGGATGGAGAATGATATCATTGTCTCCCTCGAAGACTTGGGGTAGGTATAAATATAACACCAGCACTAACGGCTCTTCACATGTAGTCCGTGAACTGGACCGGTCTCTATATTTAGCAGCCTTGATCAACGTAGTTGTTTTTTTAGCTAACTATGTGGTTAGTGGAGTCGCTGCGCCTCGTTGCCGACGTGTTGGTGATTACAGACAACCGATAAGTCGTTTTTATGTCTCATAGGCTACGTCAGCAGAAAACACAAGGGTCCGAGTAGATCAGAATTTCACTCAAAGTAGTTGAGTGAACAGTCGTTAAATCTGGTCCCGTACTAAAGGTTACCTACAGAAAATGTATTTGGGCGTAATTACGGAAAGGCTCAGTGATAACAACTACGTATTGAATTCTACTGCGCGCGTCGCCAAATTACGTTCAAATTGTTGCTGTTAGATTTCGTATTCGATCAGTGACTGAGAAATGCTGTTAAATTAGCAGATTCGTACAAGGTGCATGCACAATTGATTTGTTTTTTTTTGTTTGTCCACAAGCTGCAGGACATCTGTACATGTATTGTCCAAGCCAGAATCAGACCCGGAACAAAAAGAAACTCCATAAAAAGTCGAGATCCAATTAGGGTCTTTGGTGTTTTGTGGTGGTTCTGTATATTAATGAAAGTTGTACATTTTGACTGATCGTCTTTTCATACTGTTCCGGATGACAACCTACAGTACTTGCCTTGACTACCATACTGTTCCGGATGACAACCTACAGTTGACTATCTCAGTTGTTTCAAGCGTTCAAAGGCCTAGTGCATTGTTTCCCAAAGACTGGGTCGCGGCCCTCAGGTGGATCGCAAGTCGTCTTGCATCATGTTTCCCAGGAGTTTACGAATATTGCCTATTGACTTGGGTCGCGAAGGTTTGTGACTTTTAAAATATGGTTCCCCAGAAAAAAAAAAAAATCGGAAACACCGGCCAAGTGTTTATTTTCTTCTGTGCTTAATGAACTGCTGTGCAAAGGACGCTGGGAAATGTCGCAGAATTGCTCAGGCTCCTAAGGA
Organism: Cynoglossus semilaevis; assembly: GCF_000523025.1. NCBI lineage: Eukaryota > Metazoa > Chordata > Actinopteri > Pleuronectiformes > Cynoglossidae > Cynoglossus > Cynoglossus semilaevis. Next base: position 15,894,958 of record NC_024318.1, on the reverse strand, counting down.
TGATGTTAACTTAAGACAGAACCGTCGCTCATTGACATGAACTTCATTGTAAAACCATTAAATGTCATTTTTAAGACTCATTTTCTCAATAATATTTAAAGTAGTAATTTGATGAACTCACAGGGAAGTGTGTGGTTCTGTGGTAGATTGATTATTATATATGTTTGCGTGTTTGTGTGTGTGTTTTCAGGTACCAAGGCCCCCTTATGGAGGAAGGGGCTCTGGACTCTGCCGTCACTGGTGGGGCAGCTTCACCTGAGTTCACCAAACTCTGTGCCTGGATTGTCTCAGAGCTAAGGCTTTACTGCAAGTTGGAGGAGAATGTCCACGCCACTAACTGTAAGATATATGGTAGTTACGTTTTTGAAGTTGATCTATGTTGCCGGGCTATTTTTAGGCGGGTGTTTATCTCGACTTCAACCACTTAATCCTTGTTGCGTTCATTGGGACGCTGATGCTAATCTAATCAGTTTTTGTGTTGAAGGAAGACTACATCAGAGGGCGTCTTCTATGATGTAAATCAGGCATGGGCAAAATAAGGCCCGGGGGCCGGATGCGGCCCGTTTAGCTTTCTAATCCGGCCCGCCAAACTTTTCCAAATGATATAATTTATCTATATCTTTATTTATCACCATACTTTACCCACGTTTCCCCAATAGAGGGCGTAGAAAATGATAAAAGCATTTTAGCATTTAGCCTTAATGCATGACATTTACATGTCATTTATCTCAGTTCACACCAACGCTCCATCGATCTGCTTCTCACCTGGCCCCACTGTCAAATTTTAGGACCAGTTTTGGCCTGCGGGTCAAAAAGTTTGCCCTCACCTGTGTGATTTTTGCTTTTTACGCTTTTTGTTTTGACAGGACAAAAGTTCATTATCTTCTCATAATGCAACAATTTTGCACATTTTTGTTTCCCTTCAGGTCCAAGTGAGGCGGAGAGCTTCCAGCTGGAAATGAGTGGGCTTTTGTCAGAGCTCAACTGTCCTTACGCTGTCCTCAACAGTGGAAGCATCAGCCAAAGACTCCAAAACAGGAAAGACTGCCTTCTGCTCATTAGTATGTTTATTTTTTAAGCTCTTTAATAAAGTTTTTTTTTTTTTTTTTTTAAAAAAATTTACATGTAATACATGGTTTTACTATAGTAAAGTGCAGGGCAGGATAATACGAAAGCATTGCAGTTCATGGCTCAAATATGCATACAGTAGCATTTACCTTGTAAAGTATAGTGAACTTAACCTTTAATAAAAGAAGAAAAAAAAAACAGACCCTGAAGACTGATTTATACATTACAATAATTGCGCAGCATCTTGGGAATTTGATTGAATTCATTTTGTGTTTCAGCTTTTTTAGTGTCAGAGTTGGAGGCATCGAGAATGATTGTCGTCAACATTCCTCAGAAGAAGGGTCAGGACTCTGGTAGCCCCGTGTTTCAAGATTTAAAGGGAATCTGCATGACACTAGGAATGTCGAAGCCTCCCGCCAACATCGCAATGTTCCAGTTTTTCAGTGGAATAGAAAAAAAGGTCCGAATGATAACATTTCAATCCTCTGGTACTTTGAAGAGCCAACAGGTTTTTAGGCCAAGTCCACACAGGAAGCATGGCTATTTTGGGGGGGGAGATGTTTATTTAGGGTGAATATAAATCTACTTTTTTTCAGTCGGAGTCCAGAGTCTTTTCGAATACATATTTGTATCTTTTTTTTTACTCTGACCTACATGACGAATTTCAAAATAAGATGTTGCTGTAAAATTTGAAAAGTCAGATTTACTGGAAACATGCTCTAATCAAAAATAATTTTTTATTATGCCCATTTGTGATGATTTTGTAGCAGATTTAAAAGCATTGATGACAAGTCTATGGCCAGTGGTTTCTTTTGGACCCAGGTGTAGTTTATCATAACATGTCTCAAAAGGAAGTGGCTCTTTTTTTTTCCCCCAGTGTTGCTTAGATGTTCATTTGTAATTTAATTTTCTTGTTTTTCAGCTAAAAGAAGCCATCGGTCGAGTCCCACCGAGTCACGTAGGAGAGCCTTTGATGAAGAAGGCCTTAGGACCTGTGCACCTAGTAAATACTAAAACTAAAATGATATTGAAACAGAATCAACCCTGGAAATGCTGTGTAAGCCACTACTTTCTCTGTTTTTTTTTTTTTTTTCCAGGAGAAAATTGAAGCTATAAACCAAGCGCTAGTGAATGAATACGAAGTGAGAAGAAAGATGTTGCTGAAACGTCTTGATGTGACTGTACAGTCTTTTGGTTGGTCTGAAAGAGCAAAGGTATATTTTACACAAATTGTATATAAGCATTGTTACTGGAAGGACACGTTTGGCTGTGGATGTTTGACCATGTATCTAAAAGACATAGAATTGTCATTTTGGGGGGTTTTTTTCTTTCTTTTCATTCACAGACACGTGGTGAGAAGTTGGCCAAAGTTTATCCGCCTTTGCGTTCGGCACTATCTACTGCAAGTAAAATTTCTGTTGCCCATCTTCTGGCCGCTCGACAAGACTTCTCCAAGATTTTACGCACAAGCAGTGGCAAGATGAGAGAGAAGACGGCTTGTGCTATTAATAAGGTGAATTTAACAGAACATCCCTTTAATGGCCTTTAGTACTGTTTTTCTTCTTGTAATGTGTATATGTATGTATGTGTCTACATGTATGTATATGTGTGTATATGTATATATATGTATATATGTGTGTGTATATGGTATGTATATGTATATATATATATGTATATATGTGCATATATGTATATATGTGCATATATGTATATATGTGCATATATGTATATATGTGCATATATGTATATATGTGCATATATGTATATATATGCATATATGTATATATATATGCATATGTGTGTGCATATATATGCATGTGTGTGCATAATATGTGCATATATGTATATATGTGCATATATGTATACACATACATATATGCATATGTGTGTGCATATGTGTATATGTATGTATGTATATGCATATATGTATGTATATGTATATATGCATATATAAACTTAAACTTAAAAATGTATGTGTATATATATGTATATATGTTATATATGTATGTGTATATATTTATATGTATATATGTCAGGCCAATCGGAGATAATAGAACTTGAAAATGTGTGAAAATCATTTTACTTTATTTTATTATGTTTTTTGTTCAGGTCCGAATGGGTCGAGTCCCAGACAGAGGAGGGCGTCCTTGTGAGATTGAGCCACCTCCACCAGAGATGCCTACGTGGCAGAAGCGCCAAGATGCCCCACAAGGTGGAGGACACTACGGTGGGGGAGGACATGGAGGTGGCAGAGGGGGTTACGATCAGTACTCTCAAGGTGGCCGTGGAGGCTATGAGAAAGGACAAGGAGACAGGAGTGGGAGAGGAGGAGGAGGAGGAGGAGGAGGTGGTGGGAGAGGTGCAAAGGTGCAAGGAGGCTGGGGAGATGGAGGTGGAAGAGGTGGGTACAACCAGGGCCACTATCAGGATGGAGGAAGTCATCATGGGGGAGGAAGAGGAGCATATGGAGGAGGTGGGGGCAACCAAGGAGGGTTCCAGGAATCAGGGTACCATGGAGGTGGCGGCGGCAGCGGCGGCGGAGGAGGAGGTGGCAGTTACCATGACGGTTACCACCAAGATGGAGGATGGCATCAGGAGAGAGGCGGAGGTCGCGGAGGCCGAGGAGGCAGGGGAAGAGGAGGCCGTGGCGGAGGAGGTGGACAGGGGGGAGGATGGGGAGCTAGAGGGGGCCCTAATTTTAACCAAGGTGGACAGTTTGAACAGTTCTTCCAGCAGGGGGGGCAGTACTATAATCAAGCTGGCTTTAATCAAGGGAGACATTACACTAGTTGAAGACAGCCAGGGGGCACTGCAGCAGAGTCCACACAAAAAAGGACTATTTACTATCTGTCAATTAATATAAACAGGCCGAGCAGGTTATGCTAGACAAGTTAAAAAAAGACATGTCATAAATCTGGCAATGCTGTTTCATAATTTTTTTTTTTTCAGGCACATAGTGTCTTGAGAAAGTAAAAACTTTTTGGAGCCCAAATGCTATGCTCATTTTGGGATGATGCCATTAAATCAAAACACAAACCTTTGCACTACTACACAAGCTGCTACATGTGTTAGCTAGGCTTCTGACATGTTAATATTATAACGCGTATATAAATACCTTGATTTGATGGACTCTGCTGTTCTGACTCGTCTTGTGGCATATGATAAATCTTACGTTGGACATTTCTTTAAAAGACAAGGACTTTCTTTTGATGTTAATGTGGGTGCACATATTGTATCCAAGACGTTCCACACAAAAATCAACAACATAATTGCTCCTCTTGAATTTGGACACAATTTTACCTTTCCAGTCCTGATTTTGTTTTAGTAGATTTGACTGGGATTTCTTTATTTATGACGTCTCATCATGTAGAGATTGCATGGATGTGTAAATAAGCAATAAAATCTGAACGAATAAAATAACATTTTTTTCAGTTGGTAGAGCGGTGGTCAGAGATAAGTACGTTTGTTGTTTTGTTTTTGTTTTTTGAGTGAAAGATTGACTTCTTGTTTGAAAGATTATTTGTGACCCATAAAGTTCAGAAAGTGGTATTGATGGGTTCTTGAAACATTTCTTTAAATGTTATTTTTTCGAATTAGAAACTAAACTACCATCCCCATTGAGGGATGAAAAAGAACGTGAATAGAACAAACTATAACATTTTTTTGTTATATATGTCATTTGATGCCTGTGAGTTTGACTGTTCAACGGAGATTGCATGTGGCTGACAGTAAAAAATATTTTTCAAAAGCGATGCCAATAAAAATAATTCTGCCTCTCAAAGAGTGTGTCCGACCATCACGCAGTAATGTGTCCACTTCTCAGTGACTCCCAGTCAGAACTATCTAATCAAAGTCAATAGAAACTGAGCTACAACATGGTTTAATATGCTTTGCCATGGGAATGTATTAACTTC
>NC_024318.1:15877719-15889632 GCF_000523025.1 Cynoglossus semilaevis | reverse complement strand
GGGGGGGGCAACCAAGGAGGGTTCCAGGAATCAGGGTACCATGGAGGTGGCGGCGGCAGCGGCGGCGGAGGAGGAGGTGGCAGTTACCATGACGGTTACCACCAAGATGCAGGATGGCATCAGGAGAGAGGTGGAGGTCGCGGAGGCCGAGGAGGCAGGGGAAGAGGAGGCCGTGGCGGAGGAGGTGGACAGGGGGGAGGATGGGGAGCTAGAGGGGGCCCTAATTTTAACCAAGGTGGACAGTTTGAACAGTTCTTCCAGCAGGGGGGGCAGTACTATAATCAAGCTGGCTTTAATCAAGGGAGACATTACACTAGTTGAAGACAGCCAGGGGGCACTGCAGCAGAGTCCACACAAAAAAGGACTATTTACTATCTGTCAATTAATATAAACAGGCCGAGCAGGTTATGCTAGACAAGTTAAAAAAAGACATGTCATAAATCTGGCAATGCTGTTTCATAATTTTTTTTTTTTCAGGCACATAGTGTCTTGAGAAAGTAAAAACTTTTTGGAGCCCAAATGCTATGCTCATTTTGGGATGATGCCATTAAATCAAAACACAAACCTTTGCACTACTACACAAGCTGCTACATGTGTTAGCTAGGCTTCTGACATGTTAATATTATAACGCGTATATAAATACCTTGATTTGATGGACTCTGCTGTTCTGACTCGTCTTGTGGCATATGATAAATCTTACGTTGGACATTTCTTTAAAAGACAAGGACTTTCTTTTGATGTTAATGTGGGTGCACATATTGTATCCAAGACGTTCCACACAAAAATCAACAACATAATTGCTCCTCTTGAATTTGGACACAATTTTACCTTTCCAGTCCTGATTTTGTTTTAGTAGATTTGACTGGGATTTCTTTATTTATGACGTCTCATCATGTAGAGATTGCATGGATGTGTAAATAAGCAATAAAATCTGAACGAATAAAATAACATTTTTTTCAGTTGGTAGAGCGGTGGTCAGAGATAAGTACGTTTGTTGTTTTGTTTTTGTTTTTTGAGTGAAAGATTGACTTCTTGTTTGAAAGATTATTTGTGACCCATAAAGTTCAGAAAGTGGTATTGATGGGTTCTTGAAACATTTCTTTAAATGTTATTTTTTCGAATTAGAAACTAAACTACCATCCCCATTGAGGGATGAAAAAGAACGTGAATAGAACAAACTATAACATTTTTTTGTTATATATGTCATTTGATGCCTGTGAGTTTGACTGTTCAACGGAGATTGCATGTGGCTGACAGTAAAAAATATTTTTCAAAAGCGATGCCAATAAAAATAATTCTGCCTCTCAAAGAGTGTGTCCGACCATCACGCAGTAATGTGTCCACTTCTCAGTGACTCCCAGTCAGAACTATCTAATCAAAGTCAATAGAAACTGAGCTACAACATGGTTTAATATGCTTTGCCATGGGAATGTATTAACTTCGTAAGTGTATTATAGCAAGAGGCAAGCTGTGTCGTAGTTATTCTAACTTTATATTAATAAGCAACAACCAACCAAATAAATATTATTTATTCAGAATCGCTGTGTCGTAGTTATTCTAACTTTATACTAATAAGCAACAACCAAATAAATCTATTTATTCAGATTAGTGAATTCACTTCCTTTAAAAGCTATTTCATTTAATTGCACATTTTTTGTAAAAAAAAAGAAGTTTTTTTTAAATTTTGAATCGATTGTTCCGGAAGTATTTGCGAGTCACTGATGTACTTCCGGATATCACAGAAGTCGCTGTGAACGGCTGCAGTAATTGAAAAGTAGATGTATTGAATTTTAGCAATTGTATTTCCCTGAGTTTTAGGGTGTAGTAGACTATCTATATTGACCACGACTATGTACCGACCAGGCGAACATCCACGTGGACCGCCGCCGTTCAGACCCTTTCCACCTGGCCTGCCATACAACGTCAGGGGGCCAAGTACCTACCCTCCCAACGGACCCGTGCCTCCTGGACCCTACTCTGTGCCTCCACCTGACATTAATTTTATCCACAATATACCTCGGAGGGACGATTTTAACAGAGTACGTACCCACCATGGTGTTTCAGCTAGCCTAGTGGTTTAAAACATAGCTATCTAAGGTACTTTCTACAAAGATAATATAGGTGCTGTCATTAGTAATTAGAGACACATGTTGCTATGAATTGTATCTAACGAGTGACTGGTGTTCTGCCTTCTTTTACTAATAAGTTATTTCGAAAACAATGTGTTTGGTGTCGCAGTGTGATGACGTGGTCGCCTGTCGGACGCAAACCACTTTCCACAACACTATTTGAATGAGATGTTTTAACTCGTGCCGTCCTGTTTAAATTACAAACAATTTGTTTTTGACTATGGGGTTTAGGTTCACTGCTACGATATAATTTCACACATGTTCCATATATTCAGATGCACGCAATATAAAGAGAAAACAATTGGTTGTACGAAGACTTCGAATTACATCGTTAATATTACCATTATTTTTAAGTTTGCTTTCACAATGAACCAGTGCACGTCTTGTCACATTATTAGAAAAACATGTACAATAATAATTGATTTAATATATTTCATAAATGTTGTTGTTTGTTATAATATAATGTAAGTGTCATCCTCCTTTACTGTTCCCTAACCTTGGCAATTCTTGCCAGGCTTATGAGTTATTAAGATATATTTATATTTGCCAGAATACAGGAAGCGAGGTTACACCAAACAATGAAAACTCTAAGTCGACATTCAAGTAATTTAGTACAGCTAAATAAGTTAATATATGTATATATATATATGTGTGTGTGTGTGTGTGTGTGTATATATGCATATATATACATATATACACATATAGATGGCAGAGACTACTCCCAGAGGAACATCATACTTGGTGCCTCCAAGATCAGATCTGCTGTTAACATGAGAATTTCCCCAGCACGGGATCAATAAAATTCATAATTTAAAAATAAAAAATACCAGTAATACTCCTAATTCTATAACTGTCATTTCATAGATCATAAGATGTTAAATACATATTGTAAAACTGCAAAGGTCGCTTGTTTATTACAATGTAAAGGTTAAACTACAAAATATATATTTTCCTATTGAAGCTCTCAATTAACTTAATGATTGACAGGCAGGTTTAGCATTTGCATTTTCAATTCCGATTTTTTTCCGTTTGCGTGTCGCTGTAAAGAAGAATGTAAAGAGTTCGCTCTCAATTTAAGAGGGATTCCTACCTCTGTGCCGATTTCACCCAAATCATCACCTGGCAACTATTCCGTGTAGTTCCGGTCAGGATGTTATTATCTCTCATTCCTGAAGAAATTCCTCATGCATACAGCATCTGCAGCCAAGATTGTCCATGGATTTCAGCAGTGGTCAGTATACATTTCCTTGTTTGTGTAATTTGCAGTATCAAGTGTTATACTGACTGAATATACTGTCCATAATTAGGCAACTGATGTGATTTATTTGAAAATACTATCTGTCTTTGACACCGAATAATGCTAAATTACATACTAAGTTTCTTAGCTAATTTCAAGAGTAAGTCATTAATATGCATTGGTAGTTACAAAATTAACTTGGCTCTAGTAGCGAATGTGTCTATATGCATTAAATAAGTCGCGTTTTGTTGCCCTTCTATAATGCAATTTGTAATATAACTCAAAAATATAATACACTTTGTGACCAGCAATGCCTTTCATGTGGTTACCTTTCTTTTACAGGGAACTATATAAAGGGAGTGAAATTCAAGATGGCTGAAGAAAATTTGCAATTTCATGACACAAGCATCAACAAGTACCTGTCACAGCTAGATATTTTATGTTGCTGTGTTTGCCTAAGGGAAAGACTACTGTACAGTGTCACTCACAGCTGTAAACAATAAAATGCCTAAATACACACGTGTCTAGACTTGTGACGTTTATGAATGCATGCTTTTTCCAACTGAATATCTAATTATAAAGATTTTTTTTTTTTAAGAAATTGAAAATGTAATTATTGAACTGACTTGGACTTTACATAAACAAAAAAATATTTTATTTACATTTTCATGAGCTTCTGAAAATGTAGTGCAAAGATGCACAATGTTGATTAGTCGGTTTTCCAGTGGCTGGGATTTATTTAAATCACATTTAAAAAGAAAATATTTAAAATATTGTTGTGACCAAAATTTAAATAAACAGCTACGAAGGCAAAGACTAGCAAACAGAATGTAGTTATTAATACGAATATATATATATATATATATATATATATATATATATATATATATATATATATATATATATATATATTCTAGTGATAGTAGAGCAGATGGTATACCTAAAAATAAAAAAATATTTTAATTAAAATATATTCTAATACTACTTATCAGGGGAAAGCCATATTAGGCTTCCCCTATTAAAAGATGCTAGAAAAACAGCCAACCAATGCTAGATTTTCCAGCCCTGTGTATCAAATCCTACATGGAAATCTTACACAGTGACTCAATGATTTATGTGAATCTCTATTTCAGCTCATATTATTGGTCAGTATGTCATTAGCGTTGCTGTTTTTAAGCCTTACGTTTGTTTGTATCTTCCTGTCGTTGTTACTTTGTTACATGTAGCGCGACAGTCTTCTGTTTTTTCGTCAGTCAACACCATGTAAAGATGATTGACCATTCTGTGAAATCTCTTCCAGTTTGACATTGGGACTTCCAAGTCATTCTCAGCACCAATGTCTCTGTACACAATTATAGCCAACTGGGTATTCTGTTACTGCACACAATTAAAGGGAAACACTATATTACGGTTACGGTATTGTCTTGTTAAGTTCTATAACATGACTTCTGAATACTCTCCAGTCCAATTGTAGCAGCTTCTCCATCGACGCTAGTACAGTGATTGGTTTGGGAGGCAGCCGGCAGATAGTCTCTCCTGCAGACCCACCACAGCAGCACGTTCCGCAGTGGAATTCCACACCTGGGAAAAATCTCGGCGATAGGTACCTCTGCTCACTAAATGCTTTGAATTGATGTGTAATATCTGTTCTAATGAGTTCTTGTTCCGTTCCACTTTTCTTTTAGTGATCAAGCCGGGGAGGTGTTCTTGAGATGCCTTGCAGCAAACAAACCGCTCCCAGACTATTTGAAAGGGGACATGGCATACAATCTTGCAGAAGCGTTGAAGTCGGCCAGTGTCCTGAAGGACACGCTCAAATCGGATCATGTGTTCAATAAGATCATGAGCAGGAGCCGAAGTCGGGGACGCAGCCGTGGGAAATCACGAGCCAAAAGCTGTGGACGAAGTAAAAGCAGAGCACGCAGCAGAAGTCGCAGGAGCAGCAGTGCACGGAGTAAAAGCAGAGGACGCAGCCGAAGTCGTAGGAGCCGAAGTCGCAGGAGCCGAAGTCGAACTCGTGGCAAGAGTTTAGCCAGAGACAAGACTCGCATCAGGAGCCGCAGCAGGAGTCACAGCAAGAAAAGACACGCGAGAAGCAAGAGTCGGCTCAGAAGGTCCAAATCGCGAAGTAGGAGTCGCAGTACTGAGAAAAGGCACAGTAAAGATTTAAAGATGAAAATGAACCTAAATGATTCTAAAAGCAACATAATGGGAAATAATGATCAACCAGGGAAAAGTCTGGTGGAAGGACTAAAGATGGTCATGAAAAGCAAGGAACTCGAAGAGCGGTTGCCAGATCTCAAAGATGCCATTCTTACGATAAAGGTAGGACGACATTGTTAACTTTTCCCTCAGCTGAAGGGGTGCACCATATGAGAATGATGTTTGATGACGATTAGTGTATTCAAAACTGCAATTTACAGTGTGCCTACCATTACCATCAGTGCGCTAGTTTTTTTTGTTTTTGTTTTTTAAAGTCAAGGACAAGTATTTATGTGGCTGTTTTATGGTCTCCACAGGCGTCCAAGGAAGGCAAAAGCCAAAATCTGATTCAGGAGAATTCCTCACTGGAAAACGAAAGCACGGTTCTTCCCCACGACAGAGTAGGAAGCGATTTCTTTTGGCTTCAAACTCAAACAGCGGAAGCAACGTCCGGACACCCAAAGGCAGATGAATTAGAAGACGAAGAGTCGTTCCTGTATGGAAAAGAAGTTACCGAACGAAGGGATAAGTCCGGCGTCGCTCTTTTCCCAGAATTTTCCCAGCACGATAGAAACTCCAAACCGCAAGATACTACTTTGGCCGATAAACAGCGTGCACAGACCCCATTTAGTAACTCAGGAAGTCAAAGACCCGTTTCTGTCAATTTGGAGAGGAGGGAATATGCCAAGGTCAAGGACATAATGAACCGTCAGAGCAGCGCAGAAGTCAGGAACACCGTTTCTCCTGCATCAGGTTTTCCTGCTGGAACAGCAGTGAACTCGACAATGCCACCAATGAAAACTTCGAATATTCAGCAGGCTTTGGAATCTCTACAGTCCCTGATCAAAGGTGTGAGTCCTGTATGTGTTTCTTCCATGTTTCCATGTTTTGTTATATCACATTTTCATTCTATATGTCATATTTTATAGTCATTGTAAGAGGATGGGGAAAATCCTAGACCAGTGGTGTCAAACTCATTTTCACCGTGGGCCAGATTTTCAAATGGCTGAATAGCATATGCCTCTCCAGTCCTGATTGTCTCATACAGTACCGCCGTTTCCCCCCCGGTCACCCTATCATAGGCTTTCTCTGAATCCACGAAGACACAGGGCGACCCGTTCTGACCGTCTCTGAACTTTTCTACCAGCACTCTCAAAACCAGTGACATAAACCCAACTCCTGCTCAATGATCTCTGGTCTGAGCCTTTCTTTGACCTCTCCTTCCCATACCTTCTTCGTACGACTAATCGACTTTATGCCTCTGTCGGTACTAGAACTCTGACACATCATCCTTGTTCTTGAATTTTCCTGCCCAGGCGATAAAGGATACAATTTATCCGACATCTGTCTCTGTCTGCAGGATCTGATAGTACTTGTTGTACTGGGTGTATACTCTTTTTTTTTTTTTTCCAATCTGAAGGTTTTTAGTAAAAATGCAGTAAAGTAAATGTTTATTTTTTTTCTCTGTTTACTTTTAGCCACAAAGGAAAAGCGGGAAAGAAATGAAGGTTCAGGCATGTTTCTGAATTCTGACAAACAAAGGGTAAAATCACCGATACAAGCTCGAGGGGAGATGATGCTACTATTTTGAAATGGAAGGAAATGTTAATGTGTTGTTTTTTTTTTAATCCAGGCATGTCATATTGAATACAAAAAGAAAGAGAAACACGAAAAAATAACTCAAATAGAATGCCTGATGAAGGAACTGAATGAGTTAATGACGAAGGATGGTAATGTGGACTAGACTTTTGTTCTGTTTTTACACATTTTTTGAAAAAAAAAAAAAAAAATCAAATGCTTACTTTGCCCTTTACTTTCTTTTGAAGGACTCGGTTTTCTGACGCCAGTGATTGGGTTTTACTGTCAGAAATGCGAGGAGTTCATCGGAGACTTGGGTTCAGCTGAAAACCATGCAAGTGTCCATCAAGAAAAAAACCCGAGTGGTGTAAGTTCTTCACCAAGTATCTAAAAAACCCGAGTGGTGTAAGTTCTTCAGCAAGTATCTGTTTGCTAAGTTCTTCCGGTAGCTGCAACAAACACAAGTGTGTTTTAAAGCAACTGTTGTTGTTGCATAGCACATGAAAATAATTCTCATTTTTCGTTTCATTTTGAATTTTCGGTTCAGATTTGAAAATCATAGGGATTTAAATAACATTGGCGCTTTTTTTTCTTTCTTTTGTTTAAGCAGAAAGTGCAAACAGATACAAAATCTGAACAGAAGCAGGACGGAGCCAAGAAAGCACCGCTCCATCCTTTAAGCTCCGGTCACCAACACCACCAGGAACCCGACCCGACCCGAAAAATCCACAGGGATTACAAGTCCCATAAAGATTTAGGAAACCGCAAGCCCCACGTAGACCATCAACAGGACTGGGGGAACCACAGAAATTCCAAGGAGAGACATGGAGACGTCGTGAAAAATGAGATGTGTAAGGAGAGGATGCTCATCACGGTGGGTCTTGGACCAACTCCTTCCAATGTCAGGATAAACGAGGAGGGAAACAAGGAACTGAGTAGCAGTAACCAACCCGGTTTCAAAGTGGAAGACAAAAACAAGAAAAACCAAAGTAAAGGAAGCGGCGGTAAGGACAAACACAACAACAGTGACGACAGTGATGAGGGTAAAAAGAAGTCGAAGAAAAAGAAGAAGGATAAGGACAAGAAAAAGAAGAAAAAGAAGGGGGATAAGTAATAAATAATATTCATGGAATGTAATGTTGATGTTTGGGTTTTAGGTTTACAGGACGGGGTGCTAAAATAAATGTATACGTTTACAGTACAACACAGTACTGCAGTTTTTAAAAAGCTGGTCAACGTCAACACTTTTGTTCATTTGCTTCTGTTACTTCTTGATTCTTGTTCTTTTGAACCAAGGGCACTTGTAAAAATATTGGTTTACTACGCTTAGTTGTTGGTCTAATAAAATAAGTCCCTCACCTGACTCCTTCCTTCTTTGGCTTTGGAGTCATTTTAAAATAAAAAATAAATACAGTCAGAGTAATAAAGACACACCTGTCTCTGTTTGGAATATCAGCTGCAGGTTTTTTTCCACACAGAAATGTTTGAGAAGTGTAAGAAAACCCAGATAATTGGCAGTTTCATAAAGGGATATGACTGGATTCTTTTCAAATGAAGTCAATTTTTTCACATATAGAAATGACTGGAGTCAGAACAGGCTGCCTTTGGAAATTGCTTAAATGAATATGTTTGGGCACAAATGGTGAACTTGACATGTTCATTTTTGATTTTAAAAGATTTAAACAGCACTCAATCTGCAATCTTAAAGGGTTTCCTTGACATTTCACAGCTGCTTATACTGTTATAGTTCTTATAACCTAACCCTAACTGAGTTAATCAGTGTCATCATTCTCACCTGTGTCCTGTGCCTCCCTCACCCTGTCTTTGTTGGCTCATTGTTGCTTGTAGCTCTGGCTGTGTGTGTAGTTGTGTTCTTGCTCATGTTTGCTCCAGGTTCTTGTCTTTTTGGAGAACAGCAGCTGTGGATATAGATTAGTTTCACTCTAAAGTTGACCTCATCCCTCTGTTTAAAAAAAAACGTCTCTTAGGACCTACGTTGGCTTCTTGGACGTGCTGCAAGTGTAAGACTTTCTGAATTCACTCCATTTGAAATGCGTCGTGAACGGGCTGTTTATCCACAGTCCCTGGAAGGGAAAGAAAATAATCTTTTTAACCACACTCCTCCATTCCAGGAAGCAACGAAGGTACAAATGGTAGATGTTGCCCTGAGCCAGCATGTTCAATAGACAAACAGTCATCAGTGCAGGGCTGTTGAGGCCACATTTGTGGATAGCAATTTAATGTGATATTTTTCTTTACTTCTTCCTAACCTCAAATGGCCCACAGCTCTGTGGACGAAGGGGCATCCTTTGACAGGAAATCATTGGCTTTTCAGGAATAATGATTGCGTTTTCAGGTTTACTTGATGAGGCCGCTCATAGTAAAGACCCCAACTTCCCTGTTTCTGTTTACCTCTGCTGCGGACAAGCACAAAAGTGACGAGAGTTAGCCCCGGAGCTAATGCTAGCTTCAGCCCTGCAGCAGATCACTAAGTCTCCCCTGTGCATTCCACCTATGGTTGCAGCGCCAAAGCAGGAAAGAGCTAACGTGTAACCAGCTGTGTTACAGGAAAAAAAGTATTTATTTAATAAAAGTGGGAAAAAAAAGTGTCTCTTTGTGTAAATATCCCATGTTACAAGGTGGAGAGCTTATAGAGAATATAGTGTGGCCAATATATGTACAAAGTTTTTTTTTCTTTTTAAATTTAGTGTGGCTTATATACAGGTGCGCTCAATAGTCTGGAAATTACGGTAAATTTATTAAGAAAGAAATATGGCGTTAAAACACATTTTGCACAGGAACCGGTTGGCAAGCAGTGAGTTTAAACATTCAGAAAAGTGGTGTTGTCTCAGCATTTGTTGTTTTACAATGGGAATTCCTCAAGTTCTGAAATGTAGTTTGGTTTGACCTTCTACAAAATGTAACTGTAGTTTGTTTAATGTGAGGTTAACGAGAAACTTGTTCAAATGCTGTCAATCGGAGAGAACACGATTATCGCACATCACGTACAACCAAATGTTTTCGTGGAGGAGCTCGACGATAAAATGAAAAGGTAAGTTTTTTTTCTTGACTACCACAACTATATTGTTCACTGTGATTGTTATATTGCTATTTTATTAATGCAGTGAAATATATTCCATATAGCGCATTTGAAAAGCTGGTAAATGAGCAGCAGGAGAATTGGGACCAACACCTCGATGAGAGGCTGTTTACACTGCGATCCACCACTCAAACCATCAACCAGTATTCTCCATTTTTTTTAATGTATGGAAGAGACGCAAGATTCTTCTTCTGAAAAGCCTGTCGTATGTAAGTATTTGTCTTGTTGTCTGTCTCCCTCCAAAAACTAATATAGATATGTATACACACAAAGAAATATATATATGTATATGCAGACATATATTTTATATATACAGTAAAGTTAAATATACCTGGTTTAAAAATGTTATATTGCATATATGTGAAATATTGTATAGACTTAAATGTTTTGTTTGGGTGAGTGTGCCTTTATACAAAAACGTATCGTACAATCGTTTTGTTGACTTCAAATTTCCGAGAGTTGTTTTTTTTTCATGCAGAAGTGATTCATTACAATAATGTATAAACATTAAATCTTCCAAAATATTTGAAAAAAAAATTCAAAATATCTCTATATATAATCACTGATGTATTGACCATACCATTCCAATACATTTGTGTATTATTGAAGTATACCCAGGATAAAGAAATAGCAGTGACCCCAAAGTGTGCTGTTGAATTCTTCATTGTCCTCCTCAATTTGGTCTGACAGCACTAAGGACAAGAAATGCTTGTAAATGATGTAAATGCCTTAATGAATATGGCGTTCCTATATCGATTGTAAACAGAGCCGTCTTCCACGTTACAATGAATGTTTTTCGAACGCAAGTGTTACAGAGCAACGTCGTAGGTTGAAGACGTCATAAACGGAGGACCCCTGCACAGGCTAGATCAGTCATCAGATGTAGTTGCCATGTACATGTAGATGATAATATCAAGCCAAGGGCACCAGGAGAGAGAGAATGTATGGGCGTCTACTATACTATTAGAGGGACAGAAATTAATACCATAGGTGGAGAAGGTCAGTTGGACAGCAGAGAAAGGTCAGCATAGTTGAGCAGCTGTTGGTGTATGCGCATGTGCAGACATGCATGACATACATAGGAAGTCACTGAATGCTGAATGACTTTAGACAATAAGTAACATAGGGCGAGCACTTTAATTTTGAGCAAAGCCAAACTGATGTGAACAGTCAGCAACACTACCCGAACAAATAGAGCTTAAGGTTTCGCTCTACCTTTTGTCTAAAGGTAGGTTTCAATTGCCCAAATAACGATTAGTAATCAGGGTTTGCATAGTACAGTCGTCTCTGTATTTGGCGTTACAAAAGTGGCAAAGACTGTGTAACTAAAAACAACGCCAATATCCTAAACAAATAGCACTCACTACTTTTTGTATTTCATTTTCTAAATTAAAATTAAATCTAAATCAAAGTCCAAAGAGTCAGAACGATGATAGAGCAACTCTGTTAATACCAGTAAAATCACAGTACAGTAAAGAACCGTACAGTGTCAGTGCAAAACGTGGACACCTTTGTCGTTTGTCAAGTTTAATGCAAACACACAATGACATGTTTTACATTAAAAAAAAAACAGGTGAAGTAAATAAGTCACTTCTTCAGTATGAGACCTGAGTCGGTTTGGTCAAGTTTTGTTGACATCTGCTGCCACCTAGTGGCAGGAATTTCTT
>NC_024318.1:15853898-15876765 GCF_000523025.1 Cynoglossus semilaevis | reverse complement strand
TCTTTTTGTGTTTTTTTTTTTTTTTTTTTTTTTTTTTTTTTTTTTTTTTTTTTTTAGAACTATACACTTCATTTCCCACGCTCACTGATGGGGTTTGACGTTTGAGTTTTCAGAACTTTGTACATTACATTATTACAGATATTACAAGAATTGCACCAGGGGTATAAAGCTCAAGGGTTCATCCCTCAGTACCTGCTGTAACATTTATTTCATTTTTAGATAGAAAGGGGGTCGTTCCCTGGTCCAGACAGACTAGAATAGGTCTGAGTTTGTTTTGTTTTTTTTGTTTGTTTGGTTTTTTTTGTTTGTTTTTTCCAGGGCCAAGTGCGTAAACTCTAGCACCATCAAAGAGAGATTATCTTCCCCACCTACTATTGCAGGATGTCCTGCAGGAACCGATGTTGTGTGTGATGTGCCTCCCTTATTGCAAACTTAGTTTTGACACACCCTGCCACCAAACATGTTGATAGCAGTCTGAGAGTGGGTGGAAATGGCTCAATAGAGGAAGTGACATGATTTGAGATAGCCAACGGACACAAATATTTGGGGTTTACGGTACAGATGCTTTTGTTCTGCGGACCCAGAGGGGACCTTGGTGTTGTTCCACCACTGCTCCTGTCATCTCCCCTTTCTCTCTAATCTCTAAAATGTAACTTGACCACTCGTTTCCTGCTGTGATACGACTACTCGGCTATTCATTGTGGCCTGATGGCAGAGCCACGTGTCTGGGAGTGCGGCGAAGCCTTATTTTTCTGTTACCTGCTGTTTAGAGGAAGTGGAAGAATGAGCTGGGGGTGCCACTGCTGTCGCTGTCATGTTCATTTAAAAAAAAATCCTAGTATTTTACATATGTAGTTTCATGGTTTAATTGTAAAAAAAACAATAAACATATCTTCTTATATATATATATATATATGTATATGTATATATATATATATATGTATATATATGTATATGTATATATATATGTATGTATATGTATATGTATATATATATGTATGTATATATATGTATATATATATGTATATATATATATATATGTATATGTATATATATATGTATATATATATATATATATAATGTATTCACAGCAATTATAAATGCTAATAAGCTTCAAAAAGAAATAGAAATGAACTCAAAACAAAGAATCCATTGATGAGCTTTCTCAGGTATTCTGCTAAAACAGGAAGAACCCTCTGTCGGCAGCTAGAACTGTGAGAACCCAGAGTAGAGGACAAAAGGGGGGGGGGTGGGGGCGTTTTTTTAAAATTTTTTTTTTTTTTTTTTTTTTTTTTTTTTGCACCCAAAAGGCTTTTTCAGTGGTTGAAGACCTGAAAAGAGTGTCGGTCTCCAAAAAAAACAAAGGACATGACCACGCCCTCACACAACAGCAGGATGTTCTGGTCCCCAGGGTCAAGCGTGAAACGGCCTGAAAGACAAAGTTGGCTGTTTGCCTGCTGGAGTCTGTCTGCGTGTTTGTCGTTTGAGGGCTACGTTTTCTGGTGAGAGATGGTTCCTCCAGGTTGACACAGATGCCACTCTTCCCTTCCTCTTTTAAACCGTCTGTTCACTAGGGTAAGAATGTCTACACTTCTATCATCCAAAAATGCTAGATATGCAGTGAACAACTGAGTCACGGCCCGATGAGCTCGCTCTCCTGTGTTACTGTTACGAGAGGAGCTTTAACAAAGTCGGGCGCCCTGCAGATGGTGCTCACGCGGAAAGGCGGAGTTGTGGTTTGAAGTGCACTTTTTTTTTTTTTCTGGCTCCTTATAATTAGTCGTTCTTGTGGCGGCATTACTCAGCCTCTGTCTTCCCGTCTGACTGCATTCATAACCTAAAAACAAGCACACTTGCAACAGGAAAATCATTAAAATCCACTTTGTAATTTTTCTGACAACAAAGTCACAATAATCTCACCTTGCACCGACTGAAGTAACTCAGGTGAGACAGATTTAGAGATATAATGAACACTGATGCCAAAGAGACAATAGAGACGTTTTGTCAATAGTGGTTATACAGACTCTCTGTTTTAACCGTAAATACCGCGTTATTTATTTTCAAAATACCATCAGGAAAAAAACATCTTAAAGTCTTATAAAATCACCTCGTAAAAATCGACAACTGATTCCACCAAACACGACAGAAATAATGAAGCTTTTTTTTTTTTTTTTTTAAGCTGAGTACTGTAAATCAGGGATGTCAAACATACGGCCCGGGGTCCAAAACCGGCCCTCTAGGCAGTTTAATTTGGCCTGCTTGATGAATTTTGAAAATAACAAAAATACACAAACACTTCGTGTTCAGGATATTTTTTTGGTAAAATTATATTTCATTTAATATGAACAAATAATAAAAATATAATTGTACGTATTTGCATAAAAACAAAGTAGAAACAGAAACAGACTTATTGTTCATTATAGTTGATTATGTCTGGCACACCTGACATCTAATTAGTTTGTGTGCGGCTCGTGAATCAAAACGAGTTTGACACCCCTGCTGTAAACAATACTTGGTGCCACGTTTTATTTCCTATGAAAATGTCGTAAGGCCGTTTGTGTTGAAGGAGGTTAGGAACCGAAAGACGGCTGCCAGAACGACAGAAAGTCACTGTCAATTCATGTGTTTATTCAAGTACAGTTAACACATGCAGTTTTCTCTAGACCAGGGGTGTCAAACATATGGACTGCGAGCCAAAACCAGCCCGCTCTGGGGTTAAAAAAAGGGCCGTTTGATGAATGTTGAAAGTGAAAATATTTCATTAAATATAAATATATTTGTACCTATTCGCATCAAAACAAAGGGGCAAAACATGGACTTGGACTTATTATTTATAGATAATTATGTTACGATTAATATGGTGTTTAAAGCATTGTATAGAGAATGGAAAAATTGTGCCTTGTGAAAGTGAAGTGTTCACCGAGACAAGAAAACTCTGCAGTTGACAGTATTTTTTTTACATACTTCCATTTACACAATATGCAATAAACTGACGTTGCATTGTTTTATTTGTTCCATTCCGTGCTGCACCTGCTTGGTCCACACGCTGTGGTTTGCGAGAGAATCCTGGCAACAGGTTATCAGAGACACGCCCACCAATTGTGCTAACGAGCGGCGGTCACACAAGTCGTGTGATTTGGTCACATGGGGCGGGCGTGAGATTTCATTTTAGTATCAAATTCACCCTGTGTTAAGGAGTTGAAATGCAGCACGGGATCCATGGCGCTGAAATGTGTTCATGTATTGTTCACAATTTCACAGTTGCACGAGTAATGTTGTGTAATCTTTTTTTTACGGAAGCTAAAAGTTAACGCGTTACGTTGCGCTTCAGAGCAGCTGCTACTGTTCTCAACGGGTAATGTCCTGCTCGCGGTCATGCGTGCGTGAACAGCCAAGGGGCTGCGTTCGCTGTTGACACCGTAACAATTGCATCACTGCTTTCTGCCGTTTAAATGAAATGACATGCAAAGATCCATCGAAATCGGGGCATTTCTGCTGAGTTAGTTATTTTACACGGATTCTCAGCCTCGAGATTCTCCATCTTGATGTGCATTACTTAATGTTCCATCCTGGGCCTGATAATCTTCTGATCTGACTGTACCAATCAGAGGCTGCACACTACGGATACAGACATCACAAGACTCAAGGACATCGCAAACAGAATCTGGACAAAAAAAAAAAAAACGGTTGTTGCTCAAATGTGAAACCAGTTGTAGGTCTGTCAGCAAAGGAGGCCTGACCACTTCCTGAGGCTGAACTTTGGGTCCCTTTCTGCCACCTACAGCTGCACTTCAGGTTGTCTTCTTGGAGTTGGTTAGTTGTCTGGTTATCAACTGTTTCCCCTTGTCGTTCTTCAAAGTGACCGTTAACATTTTTCGACATGTCTGTTGTGGGTTTCTGTTACTGCACTGGTCGTTCAGTGTTGCGAAACCCAACAACAATCCAAGTTGAAATCCAACTTCTGTTTTAAACTTTGCCAAAGACGTTCAGTTCAGAACATCTGAGAGTTCAACCCATGTAAGATAATATATATTACTGTAATATTTCATACACGGAAGAGCTGTTGTAGGGTGTACAAATGACAAAGATGTCATTTCTGGCAAAATTTGCATCGCAACGCAACGCTTGATTACCCATGGGTTACTTCACAAAATGCAATATGTAAGACAGGTATGAGAAATTATACTTTTTAGACAGTGTACACAGTGTTTTTTTTTTCTATGGCACGTGGGTCAAACTCAGGCCCGAGGGCCAAAACTGGCCCCTGGTGTATTTATATTTGGCCTGTGAGAAACATATCAAATGTGTATCAGAGTTGGCCCCGCCTTTATTTAGCCCCTAAATACTGCCCGATATTATAATACATTGCATATAATATTAAAATATTTAAAAAGTTTGTTTCCATATGAAAAAAATTCTACATTGCATATCTGGAGAGAAGGGAAAACGTGCACTTTTCCAGTCAATTTATCAATAAACACTGAATTTGGCACGCGAGTTTATCTGAGGTTTTAATTTTGGCCCACTGTGAAATTGAGTTGGAGGCCCCTGCTCTATGGGGAAGAAGCTAAACACGGCGATTTCTCTTGATTGAACAAAGATACCTTTGATAAACGTTATCTTTTGAGTTCCATGTAAGGGGATAAAAAAAAAAAAACAGCAACAACTTGGTAGTATTAGTATTTTAATCTTCTGCATTATTGTGCTTCATCAATATCTCAGATGTGATTGGTGGATTTGAATCAGCCCAGGTTTTACTCAGGATGTGGGTACACATACTCAGTACGTCACCTTTCACAAATACCTCCACATTCTCAGTATTACAGAACTGAAAACCCCCGAATACAGTATTAATCATTAGACCCTGCCTGCAGGTTTAGTGTTGGCGCTCCAAAACTGCACTGCAACAAGATACAACATTTACTGCTGCCATTTATTTACTCAGCACAACTGCTATTATCGGGTTTTGTCAGCGGGACGGCTGCTGTACACACTTCAGGTTAGTGAAGAAAAAAAAAAAAAAGAGAGAATGTGTTGAAATTCCTTGAACAATGACAGTGTCCTGATTAAATCATCGTACTGTTTTTGCTATGACTAAAGTACAAAGGTTTTGTGATGTTGGCAAAACACACTCGATCCACTACTGTTTTTCAGTGGGGATAGTGTGGTGGACCTATTTGTCAACTAGGTCTCCTCGCTTTCGGTGAAGTGATGGCGGGGATAGTGTGGTGGACCTATTTGTCAACTAGGTCTCCTGTGATGGTCGGGACTGGTAAATGGTCGAGTATTGATGCTGAAATTAGCAGATGATACATGAGCAGTGTTTGTGTGGGCCATGATGGATACACAGTCTTAGTCCGTGTTGAAGCGCTGCACTTCTGAGTTACTGCAATTAATCTTTTATCGTTTCCTGGTGCTCAATCAATCAATGTCTTACAGGAAGGTTTCTCTCTCTCTCTCTCTCCCTCTGTGTGTGGGAGTGAGCGAGAGAGAAAGAGTGAGTGCTGTTAGAAACATATTGCTTAGGTTTTGCTTTTTTATTTTAAAAATGAAAAGCTCCAAATAAGTAAATGAGGTTTTCTTTCTGACACGGTAAAACATGCGTATATAAAAAAAGGGGACGCAACGTAAAGGGCTAACCACAATTTAAAACAACTTCGGTATTGGTATGAAGTCGTCTCGATATTTGAGCCTGTGGTAAACTTCATCAATTGTCCATGCTGTACCCTGATGACTGCCGTTGCTAGCTAAAAACGTATTTTGCAGTAGAAGATGAAAAAGAAGTGTAATGAAATTATGGAACTTTTTTTTTTTAAAGAAACCTGTTTTGTTATATTCCTAAATCAAGTTCATGACAGGATAGCAAATAAAAAACGAGACTCTTGTCTGTGAAGGGTTGGCTAACCTGGCCCCATAATCCATTCAATGGATGGTTAGCATACCGCTGCGTTACTATTTAACCGGAAGTAACCTATGAACCGCTTGCATGCTTACGCAACAAATAACCGTAGTGTTTTCAACAAATCAATCAAAGGACACTGACACCACTGATGCAGCAGGGTTAGCTAGATGCTAATGAGAGAGTCGCAGTACATGGCTAAGAAAGAATAGCCTGGAGATACTGATCTATTTTTTTAGAAAAGGACGTAAAAGTATTAATGGCAACCCCGTAATGAAACATTTTCATACCTATAACACAATTTCCTTGAACAACGGACTCTAACTGTGTGGCCCCTGGTCAACGTTTCAGGGAGTGTTTATGACAGATATATAAAGTTTCACTTTGTATCACAAAGCTTCTTTTTTTTTTTTTAAGTCTGGTCTTGCGGTTTGTTGCTAAAATATCCACATTACTACATTGTGCTGCTTAAAACTTAATGTCCTAGTGCACAACAGTCCATTTGAGAAAGACTGAAGTAACACCCAAACCTGACCAGAATTGTAATGTTATCTTGCAACAGCAGCCAACCCTTCGCTCTGATAACAAATTGGTTAGAGGAGTCTGAACAGAAGTTGTTGAAAATGTGTAAGATAATTACAAAGTAAAGGAAACTATGAGCCAAAGGTAGCAATAAGAATGTTTCCAAAGACGATGACATTTCAAGATGAAAATGTCAGTGTGACATCATTATGATGGCATTATGAAGCTAATACAGAGCATTTACTTGATGAAGTTTGAAGGCAAGTTAACCAGCTGGGAATGGAATTGAAGGGATAGAGAACTGTTGATTTAAAAGGAATTAATATAATGTGGGATACAGTAAATATCCTAAAGGGGTAAAGACAAAGGCGGGTCAAGGTTTCTGAGAACAAGCATTACAGAGTGATCAAGATTAGGCTCAGTGGTAATTCAAGGAAAGGACAAACTGGTATGTGATTCATGTGTATGTGTATACAAACAGCATTGCTAAATGAGCTCAAAACCATCTATGACTTCAGATCAGACTTTGGTTGAAATGGGACCTGTCATATTTAAGAAGACGTTGGTACGTGTACCCTCCCTGGACTTTGTTTGAATTAGATTTACATGAAGAACATTTACGAAGGTAACTAGAGGCTTGCATTTACATGAATTTAACGGTGTCGTCGCAAACAAAGCCTTATCAAAACATCGTTGCACTGCACCCGATGCTGAAGGGCAAACTGAGACGAGGTAGCAGTAGCAACACTGCCGGTACGTTAGGACAGTTACTCGGTTGGCCCTGCCGCCACAGCCAGTCTGTCTTTGAAAAGGTTTGTGTAGCTACTAGTTACATTAGCTAACAAACCTGGGAGACAATACTGAGAACAAGTTTGTCATGAGAACAGCAAAGAGAAAAAATAGTGACCTAGCAAAGACTTCAAACAAGTTCTTAAACAAATATTAAAAAGACATGTATACAGTATGTTCTCAAATGTGCCCGGGGAAGTAAAACTTGCTCACGGCACATATTTCTATGGTGGTGTTATTGTTCATTTATTATTCATTTCCGTTTAGAATCTTAAAAATCATGAGCTTAATCACGCATCAGATGTCTCGGAAAACTGGTTCCTTCATCGGGGAACTGCAGTGTAGTATCTTTATAGTTCCTCTTCAGTGTTGCACATGACTCACAGAAGGCTCCAGTTCCTTCTTGTGCCAAACTCAGTTATCCCACATTTTTGAATTGCTCATTTGCACACGATAATCTTATGACAATTAGTCAGTGGCTGTACTGCTACAACCAGTCTGTTGAATGTATTTTTTTTATTTTTTTTTAAAGTTTGTGCAGTGACTAGTTCGTTTAGGTAACAAACCGGAACCTTGATAGGAGACGATACTGAGAACATGTTTGTCAAGAGAAGAGAAAACAGCGACAGCAGACTTTTCTTTGTCCTGGCCTTCTCAGTAGACAAATAACAGAGAGAAGCCCCCCTGCTGGGGAGACCACACCCAGTGTCTCTATGTGAATTCTGTCCCGGGTAACGAGCAGTAATGTATGGTGACAGCTAGTCTACCTGTTACATTATACAAGACTAAAATCTACATACACACATATACATTATCGAGTCATAACTGGCAGTTGTTTTCATTCTCGACAGCCGTCCGTGTGTTAGTATGGGTGTAGATGGTACGTGGACAGAGCCAACTCTACCCCTTCAGTGAAGCTCCTTTTAACAGATTTAAAAGTACATTACTGGTGTCAAATGTAACTTAGCACATAAGTCATGGTATTTAAAATGAAGCGTCCTCAGAGGATTGGGATTATACAATGATGCGATATCGTAAAAACCTCACTGACATGTCATCTGTCGATATCATTGACGTTGTAATGTTGCCACTTGTTGTCCTACGAAAGATAGCCCTGCCTGCACTTTATTATGCAGTTACTCACAGGGTGCTAGTAATTGAAACGATGTCCAGCAAAACCTACTGAAGAAAACCTCAAACGAGCAAATGACAAGGCGGGGTTCTCAGGCGTCTTCATTAAAAAAGTCATGTTAACAAAGCATATATCTTATAATTACTTGTATACTATTACTTTTCTTTATATAATTTGGTTTCATTAACATTACTTTACAGAACTACGTTTTCACTTAATTTTATTGACCATGCTTGATTTATGAAAGCAATATATATATATATATAATTAACATAAATTTAACATGCAATGGTTGCTCGTTAAGGGGGCAACTGATGACGTGGGACGTCGCTAGCACCAACCCGGTTTGTTACTTTTATATCCAGAACTTCCACATACACGTTGCAAAAACGTTAAAGGCAGGGTTTCCCCCCCTTGTTTAGCAGTTGTACCCACTTTAACTGTGAGCAATATTATAAGGAGGAGGAGGAGGAGGAGGAGGAGGTGAAGAAGAAGGGGGAGGGAGGGCGTGCGGTTCCTCCGCCTACAACGCCCATGTCAACGCAGGGAGAAGTCCTCTTTTCAACCGTGTCTATACTCGTACGGGAAACAGAAGCAGAAGAGTTGCTACCGGAAGTAAGTCGCGTGTATTTATTTTACTTTTCCCGTACCTGCTGCCTGCCTCTTTTCCTAAACATGAAATAAAGCAAAGTGGGTTTTCGGGGCGGCTTCCGTCAGGACACGACCTTCGTGGAGGTAGAGCGTTGAAATCAGGAGTGGCCGACTCACTGCTGACTTAAGGTAACCTTCCTTCATACCTCCTTTCCCGTGTGAGTAGCCTCCATTGCTCCATAATGTGTCCTTTTCTTAAAAAAACACTTGTGTTAGTTGCGTATGCGCTTCGTCCGTCGCCTTCTCGGTGACGACGGATACACAAGTTGTAAGAAAGTAACAGCCTCCGAGTTTCAAAGTGAGGCTACGAGGTTTAAATCAGAAACAGTAAAATGAGTTCACAGTTAAGTCCAAATTATAAACAGCCACATTTAAATGGTCTTCTTCGTCTTTCAAATAAGTTATCATATTAGAAGTTCTGTGTATTCGGTTTTAAGATTTTTTTTTTTAAATCTTGTATCGGTTTTAATCAGTTTTAATCACTTTTAGTGTCATTTCTTACAGCAAACCAACAGTACTGGTGGGAAACACAACCGAACCATCTGGCTCCGTATTTAATAAATAAACCATATCATGTAACCAACGGATTAATAATTGACAAAAATCAATGACCTGGTGATAACAGCATAGTTGCGGCTGGACTGAACTATAGCTCGACCTTTTGTCATTTCGTCTATAAAAAAAAAGATGTATTTATTTATTATTGTAAATATATCCAATATATTCTCTCATCTGTTCCATTAGCATAGGATTTACACTGGTCATCACATGATTTCCTTTTTTTTCCCCAGCAGTAGAAATGTGACGCATGGCTGTTCCACATCACTTTTCCCGACACACTCGGGCAGATTGATTCCCCCGTCACCGTGATTAAAAATAATAGTAAACGAAGTCGCTTTTCAGGTTAAAAGTCTGACGTGTGTAAATTATATGTTTATGTGGATGCAGACATTCAACCAACAATGTTATATTTAACAATTCTACCGTAAACCGGTGGTGCCAGAGTAGTATCTGTCGAGCAGCCATGTCTGTGTATAACGTTTTCACACTTCGGTATGTTTAACTCTCACCGCGGTTATAACAAGGCCAGATGAACAGTGTAACTCAATTCATTGTTAAGATGTGACCATTTAATAGTTTTATGTTTCATAAAATCCATTTTTAAAAGGTTTTATTTGAACTTGTGTCTTAAAGGGCCAGTTCAGAGGTCTTGGGAGGTCACAGGCCAGGTACATCTAAAATAAACATGGAATAAAATACTAATTTGATCATGTTCATGTTCTCGTGAACCAACACAGATTAGTGTCTAGTCATAGTGTCTAGTTCAGTCACGTTGTTTTAAGTTACCAACCTGGCCTGTTGTTCCTGCCTTCCACTGTGTAAACGTCTGTCGTTGTAGCCCCAGAGGCACAACCTCATACAAGTCACATTTGTGACTGTTCTCTCTCTACTTCTTCATTTTATGATGTCATGTGTGCACTTCATCCACATTTTGATAATGAACCACTTTTTCCAGAGCTGCTGTGAAGACGTGGGATGTGTGTGTGTGTGTGGGGTGTGTGAGAGAGAGAGAGAGAGAGAGAGGGAGTTTCAGCCTGCCTTACAGAGCTGAAGACCTCTTCAGCTCTGTATCTATGTTTAGACATCATAGAATACCTTACTCCAGTCTTGCTGCTATATATGATAGGCAAATAACATTAACAAAAAACACACTTGTATTGCTCTAAAAATGCAGTCAAAACAAACAAACAAAAAAAACACATCACACTTGTATTGCTCTAAAAATGCAGTGAAAACAAAACAAAAATTTTATCATTTTAAAATGCAGTCCCAAAATTAGTTGATTTGAGGTTGTTGGTTTTTTTTTTTTTAACCATACATTAAGTTTCAGTTCTTTTTTTGGTCTGGCTCTGTGACTGCCTTGAGTAGTAATATATTCACACAGTTGCTTCTTTTTATTTTTTTTCTTCTATATGACTTAAACAGCAAGAGACAAGTGGTTATTCTACCAGAAGGCCCCAGGTTCTACAGGACACCAACATGTGAAAATGCAGTTTTATCTGTTGTTTTGTTATAGTTGTCTTTGTTCCCATCCAGCAGTAAAAAAAAAAAACAATCAGAACTCTCAGTGTGGAGAATGTAGTGTAGCACCCGGCCCAAACTTCCGGTTCGGGAAAAAAATTGCACCTTTAGAGGGTGGAAAAATGTCCCTTGTACTTTTAATTTAATATTTAATTTGAATTTCCTGTTCTGCCACAATTAAAATACTGACCCTAATACACGTATGGGCTTCTAAGGAAGAAACATGACATCTGTTTGGTAATAGCTAAGTGGTTTATAGCATATTTGAACAACCCCTTTGAGCTTTCTCGGTAGTCATTTGTTACTATTGTGTTTGTGTTAGTAGTAATTTATCGTACCGAGCAGTACTTGCAAGCGATTAATCTGTTTTTATGAGCCATTCCAAAAAAAAAAACAAACCACTTGACAGCTGCATTAGCTCACACTGATTGAAATAACTGACCTATTACCAGTTTAACTCTGGAGTTACTTATTTCACTGCATGGAAGACAAGAGACTCGGAAGTTCCCAAAAGGCCTTGCTAATAATGAGGACACCCCATCGCCGTACTATTACTTTACAGAAATAGTTCCCGTTGACACAGATAACTACTCTGCCCTTTGGAGACGGATTGTGGTTGGTTAACCTTTGGAGCATACCGGTCTTCTGAAGGCATTTGTCCTGTTACATGCCCACATTCTTAGTTTTGAAGTCAGATCTTAATTGCCCGAGTCTGTCCTGTATGCATTGTTAAACCTGATTGTAACACAGTCAAGAGCGGCGTGTGGTTGCATGTCTGTTATTCATTGTGACGCTTGATATGAATGTGGACGAGAAAGTTTCTATTCAGCTGACATTCAGTTTTTAGTGATTATCTGTCCTTACTACCGTTAGCCTTTTATTGCAATGTATTTTCCTGGTTAATCCTTCTTTACTATAAATCACATATATATGCTTTATATTGCAGGGCATGCGATATCTTTTTATCAAGTGGATTTGTTCTTGTCTACCTGTCGCTTGGACAGACCGACACAAAACCCTAATTACTAAGGATGCACCAAATATTCTTGGCCATGATGACACGGTTTCAGTTAGGTTAGTAAACCATAGTGTCCATAGTTAGTTATAGTTCATATCCATAAATGCAGTGGTACTCACTGTACAATTGGCTAAATAATTTATTTTGGTGTCCCTGGCCTGTGTTCCACTTTAAAACATTAAATCACTGCTTCCTCCTCGGTTTCATAACATGCTCAAAGTGAATTTACTGTTTGCGTTCAGGGGACAAGGTGCACCGCACCACTGTGGCGTGCTGCATTAACAGCACAGGACTGAACGACAGCAATATGCAAGCGCGGCGACTCGCTCGCAATCATTGTTTTCTTTCTTATCACCGCAGAAGAAATGCACACGGAAGAAAAAAACCATTTACAGTGTAACGATATATACAGTAAGAGGCTTGGCAATATGTCAAATATGAGTGGCTGGTGCGGTGGAAGAATATTAACAGTTATAGCATTGTATTGAACAGTCTGCCACAGCTGTCTCCCACTGTGTCATACAGAGGGTGAGAGGTGATTCTGATGGAGTTCAATCCTCTCCATCATCAGGTCAGACGTTTAGAGCTACAACAGGTCTGCAGTGATTCAACTCTCTCTGGAGTGCACAGCCTTTGGTGCTGGGACCACACAGGAGGTTTTCCACAGCGTTGGTAACATCTCCAGTCTTAGGCCCGGGTGGAAGATGTGCTGTATGACACCAAGAAGAGAGGAGGGGCATGAGGAGGAGGGAAGTACAGCCGAAGTTCAAGTTGGGGTGTGGCCGCCTACTGACTGTTTGGATGGCAGAGTCAAACCTGTTGAAAAACAGGTAAAGTTCATTGGCACACTTTTCCTCCCCGTTTGCAGCTGTGTATCTGAACCTCCTTTGAGTTGAACTCTTGGAGACGTTGTTCCAGCTTCCAATTCCTCCTTGTCCCCTGTCCTAAAAATCCACTTATTTTGATTATCTTTGTTTTTTTTTTATTATCATGGGACCCCAAATTTGTAATTGTTTATGGCTAAAGATTACAAAATGAAAGCATGTAAATAGATGTTCAGTTTCCTGACCCTCCTTAAAAGTACAAAACGTTGACCAAAGGGAGGAAATCAGGGCACATGGCAAAGTGCCACGGAAGAAATGAGTAAACTCCATGAAGAAACACCGTCAGTTTAAGCCGGGGCTTAAACCAGTTATCTATGTGCCGTACAGCAAGAGTGCCTCCCACCAGCCACTGTGTGACCCATGACAAAAACAAAAAAAAAGTGTGTGCTTTAAGATTAGTGATAAACGTGTATGGAGGAGCTGCACTCGCTCTAGTTCATGGAAGTCTTGAATTAGACATGGCTTTTAGGACATTATATTTCTAATAGATGGTTTTAGC
Organism: Cynoglossus semilaevis; assembly: GCF_000523025.1. NCBI lineage: Eukaryota > Metazoa > Chordata > Actinopteri > Pleuronectiformes > Cynoglossidae > Cynoglossus > Cynoglossus semilaevis. The sequence continues at coordinate 15,863,289 of NC_024318.1, read as the reverse complement.
TTCTTTTGATCCAACATTCTGAGATATTTTTCTTGAGGATTTTAGATGAGAACATTGATGTCCTGTCTATTTTAAGGTTGTTTTTTTTTTGTGGGCTCTAGTGATCGGTTAATGTTGTAGCAGTTGTTTTGTAAAAATAACTTTATTATGTCTGTTGCTGTTGTGATTTTAATGGGGATTGGCCATGGTTTGTTTATATTGGTTATTGTTTTTATTTTGTGGTTCTGTTTCCTGTTCAATCACTGCATTTGTGGTTGAAGTAAAGTAAAGCCACTACTCCATCTGTGTCACGTCTCTAATACCACCATCAGGCTTTTTTTTCCCTATATTCCCTGAGAAAAGGAATATATTCCCAATGCAAAAATACCATAATGTTCTTTGTAAGAACATTCAATAAAAATAACTACTGTCTTTCCGATGACTGAACTTTATCCTGGACGCCTCGTAGGGCTTGTGTGGCCGTCACTTGATTGCAGACTTGGCTGCCATCCTATCTCTTATCACCTCTGTTTCCATTACTGTGTTGACTCAGTCACATGGTTATTATAATTGTTACCGTTATAATTACTAGTGAACACGTTATCACTTTATTACAGGTGTGCACCGAAATTAAAATTGTTGCCCGAAACCGAAAACTGAAGATGAGGAAGTCAAGGCCGAATACCGAAAGAAGTAATTAAGCGTAATAATTATTAGTACCACTGCATTTATGGCTATGACTGTGTACTAAACTTCAACAAAATCAAGGCACTGCAATTGCGTGAGTTCATTTTAATGGTACAAAAAATAAAACAATTACAAAACTGTAAAAATATTTATTTAGCACAATATCAAATAAAATTCAAAATAAAATGTTGACCCCACTTATGCGTACATCAAATGATACAAAGTACAGGCCCGCTGAAAGATTGTAAAATTAGATATTATCTCTCATAAAAACACAAAGTGCATTTAAGTCAATTGCTGGATAATTTCTCGTGTGCGCTGCTTCATTCCCGCATCCGAGTAATGGATCTCTGTAATGTGGATCAAGTACCAGTGAAGTGCAGAGGATTCCAGTGAAATGTTTGCTGACAGACTTTTATCAGTCTACTTTTCATTGTTTTCACTTTGTGGTGCGTCTCAACCTCTTTGCCAAGAAGACGCTTTAGTGCTGCGATTAAAGCAATAACATCTGCTACAGACGCATCAGAGGAGCTGATCTTTTCAGTTAGCTGCTCAAACGGGGCGAGAAGAGAAAGAATGTTTTCTCTCTCATATTCATCATAGCGATCGGGATGAAATTAAATGAAATGAAATGAAAAAAGTGAACCCAACATGAAGAAATTTCCCCTTAATATTTTAAAATTTCAGGGTAATGCGTTTTGCAAACGCTACCCGTGCGTCTTTCTTTGTTATATTGAAATGCAGCCACACTGCAGACATGTTTGCAACAAGGCTGGTGGTTTTTGCTTCATTATAACTTCCTGTTTTTGACGTTTTGTTTCAGTGATAAAAGCTTTTCGGTCGAAAACCGAAAATGGCCCAAAGAAATATTTGCACAGGTAATTTGTTTATTACGTAGGTGATACGCTTGAGCATTACCGCTTACGATCAGATTTGAAGAAGTCTCTTGAGATGAGATGGTTTAGTACCTTTCCTGGTTTTGGAGTAAACGATTAGTTCGATACAGGAAGTAGAAGCTCAAAATATGCAGTTCTTTTTACTTATTTAATTCCTTTGATGGTGGTACAAGTTGACATTAACAAATTACTTGAGAGGAAGAAGAAGAAGTTTTATCGTCATTGTACAGGATACAACAAAATTACAATTTTCAAAATGTATTCTTTTCCATTTTCCATTCGATCCCCTTTTAGTTAGAACAGCTGTATTATGGGCATAGATTTTTGGTTGAACTGTTTTGTCTGATTTTTTGTTTTTCATTTTAGGTTCAGTACAGTACTCTGCTCTCTCAGACCAATCTGCTCCTCCTCATCATCTATTGGACACCTAAGTATGGGGTAAGAGCAACTAGAAAAAGCGAAGACAAGAAAAGTCAACGAGGTCTTTTGTCCTGTTAAGGTAAGAGTTCGTGACACGCACATTCACACATTTAACATGTGTTTGGGTTTTGACCGTGTGTTATGCTAGCTTTATTAAATCTCATTGTGATTACAATATGCATGCAGATATATATATACGTTCTTCATTAGCAGTTCACCCTTTTAAAAATTATTATTATGTGCAAAAAATTATGTCTTAAGTTGTGTTATAGTACATTGAGTTGTTTTATTAGTCCATTTGTAGCAGTGCGAGGCAGGCATTACTCTCCAGAGGTACAGACAGCAAATTAACTGGCATGGTCATGTGACCATTCCCATTGGTACAGTTATTACAAATGACAGATATTGCGAGTGCATTTAAACCGGTTAACACTTTCATCATTTTACTTCTGTTTTCATGTTGACTTCAAAAGATGTATTTTGACATAAAACACAAATATCACTGTGCAACAAGCATAAGGACAGTGTATCCTTATGCCACTGTGCAACAAGCATAAGGACAGTGTGTCCTTATGCATGATTAGTAGATAAAAGTGAAATAAACAATTCCTAGTTAAACAGAATAATAATAATAATAATACATCTCCGTTCTATATTGACCAAATCTGAATCATGACATGTCCTTAAATGTATCATTCAAAAGCGCAAGAACGACTGAGGGCAGATGATAGTAAGAGCAGCAAAGAGAAGGAGGGCTACACTGTGTGCCTGGAGTGGGAAACGGAGCAGGCAGCAGTGTGAGTCGTTGCTAGGAGGATGAGAAGGCAACATAATACACAGCCAGGAAGTGTATATGCAGTGGTGCAGAGAGGGGAAACACAATCAAATCAATCATACATAAAATCCAGCTTGACGTGAATGAACGGTGCTCAGATGAAGTCCGTACACCCAGGTGTTTGTATGCTATTGTCTTATGTTATTGTTGTCCTTTAAACGTTTGCTGTTTGTTTTTCCTCACAAGAGCTGCAATAGGAATTGAGTTTTTCATTAACAAATGAAATATGAGAGAGCAGCAGAAATCTAATATGGCAGGATGTGGGAGTGTGCCAAAGCATAACTCTAAAAATTAAATCTCTTTTTTTTTTTTTTTTTTAAATCAACCACTCACAAGAGCCCAAGTGTGAGATTGTGCTTGACACATAAGAAAAAAAAAAAAAAACCCTCTCTCTTTAAACCGAAAACCCTAAAGCAAACAAAGAAGTCCAGCGTTTTTTTCCCAAACATGAACAAGTCAAACTGTATGTGAACTTGAAAAATAATCAGGACAAGCCTAAAACTATCTGAAGGGAAAAGGAGTGTGGATCTTTGCCAACCATAATTCCTGGCAACGAATGTGTAGCAAGGCTAAATATGGTAGGAGCGAGGAAAAAGAATTTTGCAAATGAAATGCAAAAGAATGCTTATATGGACCATGTAAACAGACTGGTCAGTGTTTCCCATTAATTGCAGAGGCACGATCCAGCTACTGTATATATTTGATACATATACTATAGGGATGTGAATCTTTAGGTGTCTCAATGAATACAAGAACAGATTCAAGAAGAAGGAGTACAAAAAAAAATAAAGCTTCTCTTAATAAATAAAATAGCCTTAATAACAGCTTAGGCTAGCTGGGCGAGTGTGTGCGTTCCCTGGTCGTATCACAATATATAAATATATATGCAATTTTGTTTTTTTCTGAAAAGTTTGGGCATGTTTCAGCGTTTGTTTTTGTCCTCTGGGCGCCCCCTTTTGGGCCTCTAAAGTACCTCAAAAGTATGTTTAAGTGGTTTAATGTGAAAGTACATTTTAATATTTCATTTTATTTATTATTTGCATATATTTTATTTATACATCTTCCAATTAAAACCCACTCTTCAAGGACAACCGTGACGCGGCGCCCAGTGAAAATGAGCTTCGACACCCCTGCTCTAGAGGGCGCTACAATTCTGAAACAATGAACTAGAAAGCACTCGTGAAAATGTGATTCAAACGTGACCAACATCTGAAGTATTTCCATTTACTTACTGCCAAATGTATTTTTTTTGTGTGTGTGTGTTTTGCTTAGGTTGCAACTAGAGAAAAAACAGGATGCAGTGGAAGAGAGTAAAGTTTATCGTGATAATGGTCATGGTCAACCTCTTCATATTCATCCTAATGTGTCGGCAAAGCGGCCAAGACAAGAATGGACGTCAGAAGATAATTGTCCCTTCAAAACCCTTCTGGACTAAACTCTCTCCCGTTGACGCTTATTGGAACCGTCAACAGCAGATTCTGGATTTCCATAACAATCCTAACTGGTCGGTCAACCGCAGTTCTACGGATCTGCCCGAGTGGCTCGCCCAAACCAGCGTGAGCTCTAACACGTGTGACCAGAACATTAAAGTAACCACTCAGGTCAAAGAGTACAACGTTTTACCAGATCGCTTTAAGGATTTTCTGCTTCATATGCATTGCCGCTCTTACCCCATTGTCGTGGACCAGCTGGATATTTGTAAAGAGCCGCCATTTTTGCTCCTAGCCATTAAATCCCAGATACCGCACTTCGACCGCCGTCAGGCTATCCGCCAGTCTTGGGGACAAGCAGGTGTTTTAGCCAATCGTACCATAGTTACCGTTTTCCTTCTTGGAATGTCCTCATCCTGGGATTTCCATCCCGATCTCTCAGACAGTTTGCGCGATGAAATCGGTCGCCACCCAGATATTATCCAGTGGGATTTCCGGGATTCATTTTTCAACTTAACCGTCAAAGAAGTTCTCTTCCTGGAATGGATTCAAAGTCGTTGCCAAGGTGCTCAGTTCATTTTCAAAGGTGATGATGACGTCTTTGTCAACACGTACCTCATTCTCGACTTCCTCAATGGCCTATCGGAGGACAAGGCCAAGAGCCTGTTCGTAGGTGATGTGATTAACGACGCGGGGCCACACAGAGACAAGAAAGTGAAATACTTTATCCCAGAAAGCTTGTACGTTGGGAAATATCCTCCATATGCCGGAGGCGGTGGCTACCTTTACTCCGGCAGTGTGGCGGCTCACCTGTATGAAGTGTCGCGTCTGGTTCCCCTTTACCCAATCGACGACGTCTACACGGGTATGTGTTTGAGGAAAGCAGGCCTGGGCCCGGAGAAACACAAAGGCTTTAAAACGTTTGACATAGAAGAAAAGTATAGGACCAACCCCTGTGCCTACAAAAGTTTAATTCTTGTTCACCCAAGGACACCACAGCAAATGATCGAAATATGGGGCTGGCTCAGGAGGTCAGACCTGAACTGCCAGTGACGACTCGGCGCGAGGCGTGGGGTAAGATGTCCCTAACGGAGAAGACATTGTGGGATTCGACCTAGTCGGGGAAAACATCATGAATGTCATCAATAGCATGAATTACTTCGACTGGGCGGCAGCTGTCACTTAATGATAACAATGGTCACGTCGAACTACGGCTTGATGCATTTAATGCCTTCCAAAAGTTAGGACAGGTGTAGCGTGAGCAGCATTTCCGAACGCTCAAACCTAGTAGTATTTCGACGATATGTCACACTGCTATTTGGCAAGCTGATCTTGCTTTATTGTACAAACCGGGCTTCACCGAGTGGTGTCCAACGCCCCCTGTGTCTGTGTGTACATATTGATACAACTATTTATGATGCCTTTTCAATGCTTTAACACTGTGTGGGCTCCACGTGGAGCATGTTATTGCTGTATTATATTAATATCGAGTCTCAGATCTACAACGTGTCCCCCTTGGGGGGCTCTTTTAGGTAAGAGATACTGACGTTTTTAGCACAATGTGTCCCGGTAAAACGGTGTTTTTTTATTGCAAGCAGTGTTTAAAGTAAAGCTAACTTTATTTTAACCCTACGTACAAAACCCTATTAGTATTGTATGCAGTTTTGCTGCTGCAAGCTTAGTTTGTGCTGCTACACCTGTTTTCCTGTTTTCTGCCAAAAGTGTTTTCTGTTATGTCACTCCAACTCGATTTAAAACCTTTCATACTAGACGGCGGCGGGGGGGAAAAAAAAACTGGATCTGTTCAGTGAATTCTCGTTTATCAACAAGGGCTAATTTTCAGTGGGTTTCGTCTGTGTTGTTGAGAAGTAAATCAGTAGGCGATTAAATCGAATCGTAAAAAAAAAAAAATGTAAGTTGTAACTTTAAGTTGACCCTGTGATTGACTGGTGACCCTGCCCGATTTTAGCTGGGATTGGCACTGCACTCAAATTAATGGGTGCATGCAAGGATGGATGGATGGATGGATGGATGGATGGATGGATGGATGCGTTCTCTTACTGGTAATTTTTTTTTTTTTTTTTTTTTTTTTGCTACTGGTAAATACTTTAAAGGTTGGAGGTAAATATGTGCTGTACATTTGTTTGAGTGCGTACTACAATTTGATTTCAAGAAATAAGTGGAGGATTTGTCTACCCCTGTAGCGCTCAGCAGGTCTGAGTGTGGTTTGACCTAGATGAAGAAATCCTAATGCTGTTTTTTTTTTTTTTTTTTTTTTTTTTTCCCTGCTTGAGCTTTCTTACAAACCAAGAGTGCACTCGAGCACGCACGCAGTCGAACTGCTCCACAAAACTGTCACTATGTTTTGCCTTTTGTGTCACGTACGTACGTTTGGACATGTGGCTTTAAAGTGACTTTCATTACTTCGAGGTGAATGTGCTGTAAAAGAGGTCGGACCGTAGACTGTATATATATATATATATATATATATACACTCAACCAAACAAAGCTGTGTTGCCTTAACAGTAGAGCTGCAGTGGAGTGTCGGAAGGCCTAAGATGTTTTGGCCAAAGTGCCTTGGATTGAATTGAAGTCTATGTAAAATGACTTCAAATTTGATACATTTCCATCAATTGGGATTGACATCGAAGGCGTCCAATGGGGAAACCGACCGCGTAGTGTAGTGGCTGTCATGGCATATTGGTCTACTGGCACGTGACCACACCACTGCTGATTATCTCATGGACATTTTTCCTCCATCTGTCCACGTGTTGTAAGAGTTTACAAAATTGGTCTTTTTTTTTTTTTATCAAGATTTAGTCTATTCACCATCAAGAACTCACCAATGACATAGTACGGCACTTTGGCAAAGAGCGGACGACATCTTTGTCCACATATGTGGGCTACACGTAGGAATTTAAACGTTATGTCTAATGTATTGGTTGCGTTAATTACTTGACGAATTGGCTATGCAATGTTCACCGGTCGCCATCAAAAAAAAAAAAGCAAAAAAAAAAAAGCATCTTATTTTTTTCGTATATTCTCTACTTTACATTGTCGTAGGAAACATTTGACGTCATGTTTTACAAGTGTTCCTGGTCATTTATGGTTCTCATAGGAAGTAGTGTTTTGTTTTACCTTTTTCTTTTATACATTTCTTGGTGGTGGCATTTAAAGGTCAGGAATTGTTGGTAATAAACTTAATTTGTATTTGGGTGTTATTTAATTGCTTGGTTTTTAATTTTGTTCACAGTCTTCAGCAGGTGGTGCCCTTTACGCTGAGTAAATATTGGATAATTACATTAAGTACCAGTCATCCTCTTCATCTGTACATTTTTTTTTTTTTTTTTTTTTTTTTTTAAAGTTGTGAAAAACAACTCTGGAATTTAACCTTGACGACATTTAATTAGACCCAGCACAAAAAAACAGGCTGGTGCATTAGAAGTCCATTGTCTCACACAAACAAAGGACTCAAAAACGACTAAAAATATACTTTTCTATTTTTAAAAAAAATATATAAAAAATCATTATTTAGGCGTCCGTTAACTGCTGAAGTACTGATTCTAGAACCATTTCTTGCTGCTGGTAGTTCATGGTTTAATTTACAATTAAGTCATGTGAGAAATTTTTTTTTTTTTTTTTTGGCATTTGCAATACCCAAGTAATTATATTTTTAAAAAAATCCCAAAAGACAAAAAGTAGAGTTTCTTCAGTTAACAATGACAATCTTCTGTGTTTGGATAGAAAATTTGTAATGCTTTAAAATCGCTGGTTCTTCAATGTATTTATTTATTTTTTTTTTTATTTTTTTTTTTTTTTGGTCATCTTTGTTTAGTAGAGTTTAAAGGTTGGGGTTCAGCATTTCAATCAACAGCTGCTTTCTAGAGTCAACCCTTAGGAACATGGAAAGATGAATGTAAAGCTACGTAAAGCTGTCCGTTAGTCGTCTCACACAGGGAAAGGCATTGATTTATCCCGGTATTTGTGCTCCCCCTGCTGGTTAGATGGCTTTGTACAGCTGGTTGAAATCTGACGTACACGTGCAAGTGAAAGTGTCATTTTTTTTTTCATTTCATTCGTCGTTTTTGAACATTTATTTCAGTTTTAGTTTATTATTCATGCACTCAAAGTTGGATTTTTAAAATGACAATCAGGGTAGATTTTTTTTTTTTTTTTTGTTCTTCATAAGTAAATATTCTCAACTACTGATCTCTCTATGCATGAAGAATATAATGGGTGAGAAGACCAGAAAAAAAAAAGCAGCATCACCTTCACCTGTTTACTTTGTAGTTGAAAAGTCAAAGGTTGCATCATAGTCCTCACTGCACACAATTTGTGGCTACTTGAAATGTTGTCATGTGTTGACGAGACTCTGGTCTCTTCAGTCACTCTGGTCCAGTTGCCTGGGCTGACGTTTGTTTGTTTTTTTGTTTTTTTTTTTCAAATCACTTTCAGTCTCTGTGTTGATTCTGGTATTGAAACACGCGTAGAACGTATTGGGATAAAAAAACAGATGCATTTGGTTCATCATATACCAAATCATTTTAATTTCAAAGAATGTCAGCAAAGGTCAATTTCACTGTTTTATCACACGTTTTAAAATCTTACCCACTGACCTTTTTTTTTTTTTCTTTTTTTTAAGTTAATGTGCCTAATGTTTGTATACTACATGTGATGTTTGTATGTATGAGGCGTGATCCCGTCTTTGTTAGGAATGATTCGGTTGTATGTATATATATATAATGTTTGCCTTTTTGTATATCAGATTCTATGTGTTTTTATTGTTCTACAAATAAATTTTGTGACCTTAATGTTGATCACGTATGTTGATAATTGAACAGTCGCAGTTGTTTGGGGATAGAAGCTACAAAATGTTTATTGTTATCGACTGGATGGACACAGAGTGAGTTGGTCCAGCACATGTCCATCTCAGGGACACACAAAGAGACAAACACCGTGTCTCCAAACTGCCACCTAAGGCCGTGGATCCTGACTGACATGCAAAATGCTGTGTTTGTGAAACAGTCTGGCTCTCACAAACATACTATTTTGTGGGAGCCAAAACTCTTCTTTTTTTTTTTTTTTCTTTTTTTCGTCAGCTCTCCTTCAAGATGTGGCTTTCCTGAAATTCTGCACTGATTGGA
>NC_024318.1:15851464-15853785 GCF_000523025.1 Cynoglossus semilaevis | reverse complement strand
CCCAGGTCACGCGGTCATATCGTTACCATGCCTTATCCTCCCCTGCTGCTGCTGCTGCTCTTTGTGGGACTGTGGAGCCAGACTGGACACAGCGCTGTGATGGACAAACTGGCCGACAACAAGATCTGTGGAGATGTGGAGTGCTCATGTAAGTCGGGATGTGGAAATAGTTTCACAAGTGCGATGTAGTCAAATTTTTAATATTGATTTTCTTTTTTTTTTTTTTTTTGTTTTTACACCAGATGTGCTCTCCTTGGCCACGGCCTTGAATGACTTCATCGCTCCGGACTGCAGATTTATCAACATCAGGAAGGGGCAGATGGTTTTATAAATGGGGGGGAGGGGGGGGGGGGGGGGTGTTTTGGTGTGGGAGGGGATTTTGAAAAATTTTTTTTTTTTTTTTTTTTTTTTTTTTATGAGGCTGTACTGCAGAGTTAACCTTTTGTCATCAATGATTAAATCTGAAATTAAAACGTAGTAGTGCCATATGTAGTCAATTACACAAATAGAACATGTTTGATTTGATGTATATTATCATACAGTGTATCTGTTATTCTCACTTGCAGGTTTATGGTCACCGCTACGTGGACCAGATCGGCATTATGGGATACTTCCCCGCAACTGTGGTGAAGGAGACGCACAAGTTTACCACAGAGACTGTTAAAATCCCGACAACTGTACGTATTTCTGTCTTTTTTACGTGAACTAAAAATTTGACGTTAGCTCTAATTAGATGATGTTTCATGCATTTACCGAAGGAGATGGCGTATGTCTGCTCACAGAAATCCTTTGATCTTTCATTTTCAGGACGGTGATTTTTACTGTGATTAAGGAAGATGAAGGTCTTATTCTGACTTTTTCCCATTAACGACCAGACTGTTGTCTCTGGAGGACGACCAGAATTTGGATGCTGAAGAAAACACTAATGCAGTGGAACCTCGAGATACGAGCAAAATCCGTTCCAGGACCGAGCTCGTAACTCGAGGTGCTCGTATCTCGAATCATTTTTTTTTCCATAAGAAATAACAGAAAAAAAAAAAAAAAGAATTTGTTCCGGACGCTTATTAGTGCTAATAAGAATTGAAAATTCAATTTTATAAAGATTCCTGTGATATAAAATAAAATGTGGTTTTAATTATGAGTTCTTACCTTCGAGGCAGACGATACGGTAGCGGCTAATGGCGGCATGTGCGGAGGAAGGGAGGGAAGAGAGTCGGCCCGTACGTAGACACTTGATTCCGTACCTTACACGTACACTACGTAACTTACATAAACTTAGAAATAACTTACGTTTGTTTTACTACTTTCCTATTTTCTATTTTTTTTTTCCGATTTGTATTGCGTACGGAAGTCAACAAACACCTAGCGTCGGCGTCTGTAAGCGTGCCCGTATCTCGAGGTTCCGCTGTGCTATAATCCCACATTCTCAATGTAACAGTGTAACTTCCAATCACTTGTTTCTTTTTCAACAACGCGTTTCATAATAAATCCCATTAAACAGCTTGCTGCAAAGTTTGACTGAAGGTTCAACCCAACATTTTCTTTCAACATACGGTTAGTGTCATGCCCTGTATTTGTAGCCTTACTGAAATGTATTAAGTGCAAAAAGGGTTTTTTTTTTTGTTTGTTTTTTTAAAAATTAGCTTTTCATTGAAGCTCGTTGGATGCTGTGTTCTGGCTTTTCATGGTGCTTTGAAAATATCACACTATTCAAGGCCAGGCCTCTTTCATTTTTATTTTTTTATTTTTTTTCATCTCTCTTTTCATTTTAATTGTCGGGGATGTATCGTGGAAGAGAAGGATCATTAGAGATCACAACCTCCAGCCAGATATGCAGGGGAGTATGATGTAACCCAATCCAGTCTTGGCTCTTTTCTGCAGCGCCTCTCTTTGTAAACGAGACTTTTGTTGACCCCCCACCCCACATTCACAGCTCGTGCTTTAAAACTCCACTGAACTTTATTGAAAACACTGTACTTCCTAAAAGCTCAACAACAAAAAAAAAAGAAATATAATAAATACATTTTCCTCACAAAAACACAAAACAAATCTAATTTGACCCGCCGTGTCCCTCTGATGCTTTTAGGAACCACTAATAATATCCAGGAAGAGTCGTCATTTGGATTCTGAGGATTTTCTAACAAGCTGTTTACATGCTCCAACACAACATACCCACTCTACGCACTGATCCGTCACTTTCCTCGGTTTGTTGTTCTCCGCATCCGAGGCGTTCTCAGAAGAGCACGACCCCCCCCCCCCGATGAACTTACGAAATAGGGCAGTCACGAATCATGATCAATCGCCTGTCTCATTTTCAGCCC
>NC_024318.1:15836467-15851444 GCF_000523025.1 Cynoglossus semilaevis | reverse complement strand
CCCCGCCATTACCCGCCTAAAGACCAGGGGCAGTCCCGAAAAGGAGCAGAGAAGAGCAAACAGAAGAACAAACAAACAAACAAACAAAGGTCAAGGTCATGTCTGTTTGCATCCTCATACAGCAGTCATACGACTGAAGACAGTTACCATTTCACCTCGTTAACCATAGATAGATGGTTGGCTTCATACCGATTAGTCGTGATTAATCGTGATTGAATTCTTTCAATCTTTTTGCAATTTTTGAGTGTTCCAAAATTTCCTAAAAAAATTTTTTTTTAAAATTATATATTGTTGGAACACAGAGACAAACACTAGCAGCTAGATGATGATGGAATTATTTAAAACAGTAGGTAAGATGCTAAGCTAAGCTAAGGCTTGAGATCCGGCTCCACCTACCAACAATCTCATAAGAAAGTCTTCACATCTCACAGTTACTTTCCTGTCATTCTTGATGTCATTTTTGATCTTGAACTCATGAGGTAGTGAAAGGTTTTATATTTTGTTGTCTTCTCTACAAACACTGTGTCAATCATACTGTATTAATATATATATATATATGTATATATATATATATTTATATATATATATACATATATGTATATGTGTATATATATATGTATATATATATACATATATGTATATGTGTATATATATATGTATATATATATACATATATGTATATGTATATATATGTATATATATATGTATATATGTATATATGTATATATATGTATATATATATGTATATATATATGTATATATATATATATATGTGTATATATATATATATGTATATATATATATGTATATATATGTATATATATATATGTATATATATATATATTTATATATATATATACATATATGTATATGTGTATATATATATGTATATATATATATGTATATATATATATATATATGTTATATAAATAGCCATGTTCAAAAGCCAATGTCTAAAGTCAACATTTTGTCAAGCAGCAGCAGCTTTTGGTGGTTACCATGGTGACAGGCACGGTAACAAATGAGATATGTGTATGTGTTCTAGCATGTTTATGCATGAAAGCCTCACTTCCTGTTGCCTGGAGGAGCAGCTGCCAAACGCTAGCGCCGCATACGGTGTCAGAGCCACACTCACCCTCACACTCACACCTGACAACACAGCATCCTGTGCCACCAACACAACAACAACACCAACAACAAGAAAACGCCTCAGTGTGGTTAGCATCTGAATGTGACGTTTTAGGGAGACGCTTTATTTTGAGCCCACACTTTTAGCCGGACACGGTAACGTATTTGAAAATGTGCGTGTTTTCTTTAGTGATGGTGCAAGTCGTACCACTGAAGAAAGTTACCAAATGTGTAATAGTTTCACATTTCAGTGTGGATTAATACCGATTAGTCGCGATCAATCGTGATTAATCACGATTGGATTCTTTTCAATTTTAGCATAATTGATCCAAAATTGTCGTTCTTAAAATTAAAAAGAAAATTTCTATATATATCGTTTGAACACCGAGACAAACTAGATGCTAGCTAGATGATTTTATTTGTGACTAAACCAAATTATTTAAATGTCAAAAAAAAAGACACTAAACTAAAATTAAAACTTGTGATCCTAACAGTGTTCTGTTGTTTTTTCCCCAGGATAGGGGGCCAAAAACAAAACCTAATCGTCATCTCGCTAACTCGAGGTGCAGCGCGGGTCGCGGGTTGAGCGAGTTAATCAGTAGTGACTTGAAGGTGTTTCAATTATAGAGCTTGACCTCTTAAGTTTTCCAAAGTGCATTTAGAAAATGTCAGAGCTGCCTGTTTGAACTAAGCCAATCATTCTGTCCTGATGAATGAGTCACCGCTGAGGCATTAGGATCAGCTCACTCTTGATTGATGGCCCCTATACATTTAAACATGCCATGTTTGGGTTTCAGGGATAAACTGCCACAGCTGGACATGTTCTATGAACAGGACTGAAATGACAAGTGTTCGTCTCTGACTGTCAGCACGTCTCCATCTGAATCCCTAATCTTTCTTTCCTGCCCTCTCCGTGGGTCTGAGTGATGTCTCTGACTCACGTAATTGCACAAGAAACTGTTATTCCAACTGAGGCGCTCAAGTAAAACAGTCATTTCTGTTTTACAATGTTGGCCCCTCGAAATCCTCAACATTGTACTTTCTTTTTCTGAAGCAACGGCAAACATTGACTTCGCAGCTGGTACTGTTTTATAGGTACCGATAGGCAGATTAGGCAACATCAACATTTTAGGGATGTCCGATATGAACTTTTTTATGCCGATGTACGATATGCCGATATTGTCCACTTGGATTCCGATATCAACCGATATATAGAGGGGCGGTGCTGCAATGCTGCCATCTACTGACTTTCACTTTCATATACAGCCGTTTTTCCCCAAAACTATTTTTTTTTTTTTAGAGCGCACATCATTTGGCGAAACCCAGGCATTGCGTTATTGGGTATTCTTTATCGGAGGATGAAACCAATAACGATTCTTACGGATATTACATAATAATGAAAGTGAACACTGCGTGGGGGGTGCCATGCTCAGAGCATCTGGGCAGCTGGTGGACTCGAACCTGAAACTTTCCGGACCCAACTCTACTTCCTTAACCACCAAGTCACTGCCCTATCATGCTACCTATCATGCTAATATGAGGCCGATAATATCGGTCGGCCGACATTATCGGACATCCCTACTATATTTACTTTGTAGAGCACAGTGTGTCAAACTCAAGGTCCGCGGGCCAAGCGCGGCCCGCCAAGTCATTTTTTTGCGGCCGGCAGGAACTTAAAAAATGATTTTCATTAAGGTATATAATTTATTTTAACCAATTCTTTTACACTGCACCATAAATAAAGCACAAAAAAGTATCTTTAGTATCAAACCCGTGAGTCCTTTCATGTTCTCTAAGCAGTCGTAATCGTCGGCTCAATATTAATAATAAACCCACCTGGCCTTTCTGTTAAATTACAGCACTATGTACAAATAATGGCTCTTTAGCTCGGAGCTTTCTGTAGACCAATTACACAGCCCACTGTTTTTAGAATAAAGACGTCTGGGTCTGATAAAGCACTCCTTCTGTAGACGTTAGCTTCTCTTGTTGAACCCAAGGACTGAGGACAAAAAAGACCTCTGTTCGTTCTTTCAGTTACGTGATCATGAGTTAGAGGTCACGCACACACACACACACACTGCACACACACAGCCGCCTCTATTCATCTCATCGTAGACTCACTCACACTGTACGTGTCAGCGAAGCGCCGAAGAATGTCGTCTGTTGACTCTCTCTCTCTCTCTGCCAAGAAAGACGAATAATATTTAGTTATTTATAGGATAATGGAACCTTTGGAGTTATCGGTGTCGGCTCACAGTTTTGTTTTTTTTTTTCCTCTTCAATTTTTCAGTCATAATCAGCTTGTCTGTTGTGTTTGTGTTTGTGATGTCAGTGTCATCATCACCCTCACCTGTGTCTCTGTCATTAGTCTCACTGGTGTCACCTGCTGCCCTGGGTTTATATATATACACCTCTCCCTCACTCAGTCCTGGTTGGTTCGTTGGTTCAGTGTCTGTTCCTGCCTGGTCATGTTTCTTCTGTAAGTGTTTGATTTTCAGTATTTGTGTGTTTATTTTAAAAAAAAACCTTGGTCCTGCCCTTTACCCTGTTCCACTGCATCAGCTGATACTGATATTAACAGAAGTCCATTATTTGTCCCAAAATGGGGAAATATACAATAGTATAAGTATACGAGTGAAGTATAGCATAGTGCTGTAGAAATAATCAGACTCAGTCGTTTGCAGGTGTAATTACGTCGACGTATTGCAGTTGAGATTAAAAAAATAAATTAACTAATGCTTCTCATAATACAGAGACTATGAATAATGACGGTAAATCCATTTTGAATATTACGATTTTTCCCATGGTGAGTGATATTGCACATGAGGATGCGGATATTGCACATATTATTGTTTATTATAATAAAGCCATCTGGCATAAATAAGTATAGAATAAGAATGACAGAAATCTCACACATTTTAAAGAATCAAAGCTGTACCCCCTGCTGGCCTAACGAATAATTACATTAGTGAATTACTTTATGAAATTGAAAAATTTGGATGCAGCCTATTACACTCAGTATTGCATATTTTGACTGTCCATCCATCTACCATTGCTCTGGTTACACGGTTGATTCACAATTTGGCATTTACGCAGACTGCTGGTAAAACGGTTTTTGGTTTGGTTTCACTCAAACATTTGAATTGCATTTCTGGAGGAGCATTTCAGGTGAAAAATGTGCTTCATTTTTTTACTAATTTACTTCTTTTAAAGAAAGTCCAGTCATATCAAATTTACTTTCTTTATTTAAAGAGAATCAATTTTAAACTTTAATTTCTCGGGTTAAGCTCCCGCGGGCCACACAAAACAGCTTGGCGGGCCGCATTTGGCCCCCGGGCCTTGAGTTTGACACGTATGTGCTAAGTGGTAACTGTTTATTTGCAGAACATTTTTTTATTTTTTTTTGTCATTTAACTCCATCAATCGTTGTCGTTAACGTGACGATCGCCTAGCTATCCTTTGTTTATTCAGATTACGTTCGCTTGACACCGCTCAACAAACAGTTTTTTAAATATAAAAAAGACATCCTGCTGCTCCTAGCCTCTACCTGGCAGGCAGGCTTTCTCTTCCTTGGAGTGTTTTGTATCACCGGTGCATGGGCAATTTATGGACAAAGCCGGTTTGTTAGGCCTAATGGCCCTGGTATTGATTGACCTGGGTATCCTCACAGATTGCAGGGACAGAGCGAACAATGAGATCCTCAATGAGCATCTCTAAATGCATTTTGGCTTGTCGTTTTATTGACCCTGCCGGAGCAGCCGGTTCGGAGTTTATTTACTTTGCTCGTTGGCTGTATTTGCAGAACATGGAAGGATGTGTGTGTGTGTGTGTGTGTGTGTGCGGTGTTTAAGGGAAGACTGCTCCTCAATCGGCGCACAGTTGACTGGTAATAATGACCGGCGCACGGCATTTCAAATCGTATTCGGCGAGAGATGACCGCGAGCAAGTTAAGGTACGCAAACAAGCAGCATCCGTTAGAGTCGCTCGATGAAATATGGAGGGAACATAAATGGAATTAACTGACACCGCACAGAGATGCTAACACAACCAAATGTGACCTCTGGGGGCAGTATGTGTAGGGACGGTGCCATGCTCGGAGCACCTCAGTGGTAACTTGGCAGCTGGCGGACTCGAACCGCTTCCTTAACCTAACTAAGCCACCACTGCCCCAGTTGTGTTTTACCACGAGCCACAGCACATGGTTTGCGTTAGATCAACCCTATTAAACAAAAATGTTATAAAAGAATGCAATAAAATATAATGATATGCTACCAAACATCTGCTACTACCAATCATATTTGTCGGAGGACAATCATTTCTCTGGAGAGACACCATAGAGACAACCAATTAAAATGAAATGAATGTTTTAATGTGGGCCTGATTTGTAATTTCTGTGGGCTAGATTTGGCCCGCGAGCCGCCAGTTTGACGATCACTGATCTATTAGTTTCAGTTTCCTCGCATTTTACTGACTCGGTGTGATATTTTAGCCTGTTTAGTTGAAACTCGCAGGAATTGATGAAAGATCTTTTTCAACAGCACTAAATCACTCTCTCTTTTTCTTTTGTTTTATAGGAGTTATCCTTGAGAATCCAGGCTCAGACGGGAGCGGGGGCGATCGGTAGATACTGTGAGTAATAGTTTTCATCCCAGTTCTGTGACTACAGAGTATCAGGTGGATCTGAGCTGAGTTCGAGTTCGTAAAGAGCCAGTTCTGGCCTTCTGTTGCCACAGCCTGGATCAAATGATGCATGTTCACACATTAGTGCAAAGAGCCTACCAAAATGGTGTTAAACCAGAGCTCCACAGTGAGGCCACGTAGGAACAAGATGTACAAAAAATTGTGAGTGTTATTGAAACCAAATATTGTTTTTTTTTTCCTGACAAAAAGTTTCTCTCTTTTTGCCTAACAGACTGAAACGTTTGTGTTTTTTTTTTGTTTTTTTTGATTAGATAAAGCTAAAGGTAAGTGGCTAATAGCTTGTTGCAAAGTATCTTTACCCTGTGTCCAATGTGGCCTTTGAAAAAGAGCCATTGTTTGCTTTCTTAATGGCCCGTGCTCTTTGGCTTCTACTGTACAGCAGGCCTGTGCAGGAAAAAAAAAAAAAAAAAAAAAAAAGCCTTGAAACCTCCGAGATACCATTACCATTAGCCCTAATGTCCTTTTAAAATGGAAAGCACGTCATAGGCCACACTCTCGGAGATGCTGTGTATAGTGTTTGCCAGATCCGGCTCTGTCGTCATCATCCCCTCCAAGGTCACTTGGCCTGTCCCCAAAAATCCAACATTAGAAATCACACTCTTAGAAAAAAAAAAAAAACGAAGTATTTCTCAAGTGAGACGTTGATGCCACATCTTTACATATCATTTCTCCGTTTTCAGAGTCAAGCTAACGTTCGGTCTGTTGGTGCAAACACAGACACGCACGACCTTACCATGAATTTTCATTTTTTTTAAAACAAATTTCTAACTCATCAGAAATGTTCAAAGATGGTAGGGGGAGGGATGGATGGTGTTGGTCCTAGTCATCTGTCTTGGAAAAAAAAACCAAAAAAAAACCATGCGTCTGTGTTTGCTCATCTGTTCCATCTAAAACAGATGGAAAGTGCGCCCGCTGTTGCCAGGACATGGAGCTTAACACAGTGTGTGACAGTGACACAGTGATTATTTCCTGTTGTGCTTAAAGGTCAGGCCGTCTCAGCAGACTTGAAATGGCACATATTGAGAATTGCACCGTCCAACATCGGAGCCCAAATGAGGCGGGTAATTGCACAGACATGAGACATGAAGTTGGCGATGGCTCTGAAAGGGAATAAGAAAAAAAAGTTAACAGTTAAGGACTTTGGGTAGAATGGAAACTAATACGTAAACGTACGTTTTCCACTGTTGCCGGGCGTATTGTCTCTATTCTGGTGTTTTCGAACGCTCAGCGAAAATACAGTAGGAAAAAGCAACTCGACCCCTTGCGGCGACAACATCGACTTAATTTCGATTAAAAAAAACAAAAAAAAACACGAAAACTAAATAAGAGCCGTTCACGCATTTCAAGAGGTTTGAGCTCTGAGCACCGTCTAAGAAAATCGCAAGAAAGTGCATTACCGCCACAGTTTACTCAGTGGTCTTTAACACCCTTTGTCTATCATTAATTATTTAAAATGATTGCAGTAAAGTTCCAGCCATGATTAAGAGGAAATGCGACTTCACTCCGCTCTGAAATCCCTAATGGGATTTCATGCGCCTTTTCACGATCACGAACCCTTTTTATGTATCTCCTCACACAGGGTGGCTCCTTTTTTTTTTTTTTTTTTTTTAACACTCTGCTCTGTGGCAACAAGACGAGTTTTCTTTGCCCACAGAGAGAGATATGGACATAATTAAGTAAGTAATTATGTCCTAAAATGCCACAGTGAAGAAATGCCCCGGTATATCACCACTTTCAAATGTACGTATGAATTATTTATAGCCAGGCAGTCTCGGCGGTCTCTATTTCATTTAAAAGGAGGTGAGTGAGAGTCTGCTACTTATTCAAATCACACCGCGTGTTTTTTTTATTTTTTATTTTTTCAATCTTCTCCCTACAGTTAATTTGCATCCACTTTACTCCATCCGAGGTAGTGCTTCCATTAGAGAGCAAATTCGAACCTTAACAAAACAAAAAAACAAAAAAAAAGAAGAACCAACAGAGGAAATTAATTGTTTTGATTGGGCACGGTCTTTGATCGTTTTGTTTTTTTTTTGGATTTTAATTTAAGCTAATTTATACGGCGAATACGCTTTGAAAAACAAAGCTGAGAGATGTCTTAGATCACGGCCGAGGAAGAACTCCACTGATGCAAACTGGGGCTCAGCTCGATCTTAAAACTTTAAAAACCTGCACAACGTACGTTACTCTAAAAGATGCGAGAGGAACGCATCGGCTTTTTTTCGTTTATTGATTAGTACTCGTACTTTACGAGCGTAATCGATTCTCCGGTTTGAGCGATATATATACCGATGCCACGGAATCGATACTCCCATCACTACATGTCCAGCATAATCCCACCATGCATTCACTTACGTTATTATAAAACGTTTGCGTTTAGCTCAAGCTAGGCTAGCGCCTAAAATACCATGTCAACACCCAGCATGTGTTTGTGGAGGCTGCAACTGTAGTCTGTTTCCGGACTATAAGTCGCTACTTTTGTCAAACCCTGCCGCTTAAACAACGTTGCGGCTAATTGATGGATTTTTACGGGCTAGCGAAGTTCATGATGCTAGCGATCAATTACTTTTTTTTTGGTAGGCCACCGTGTATAATACTAGTAACGTATGCCTGTCGGTGAATGGCTGTGTATGTATTTGTGCGTGGGGCGCATGAGAGAGAACGTTAGCGAAAAGTTGTTAGCAGTTTGATCCCTGTCATGTTGAAGCCTCAGTTGGTTCTACAGGAGCTGTTAAAACTCTGTTTATGTTCTGTTGTGGTCGCTGTGGCTGATAATCAAGTGAAAAGAGTTAGCCTCGGAGCTACGTTAGCTTCGGCAATGGAGCAGATTACAGCCCTGCTCTCACACTAGATACCAACATTTTGGTATCTTATTTATAGACCTTACTATCCATCCACCTGCGAAGCCGTTTGAGTGGCTAATGGTGAAAATGATAAATATAGAGAACAGAGCGAGCAAGAAAATGAACAAGACTGTGAACGAAATCACTCAAAGTGCCATTGACACCTTCCACGCTGCAATCAATGCGAACAAAACGCCCACAACCCTCCCCCGTCCTCAGTGCTCATTCACTCAGCCGCACGTCTACAACAGGACAGTTACGGAGCTGCATCGGTCACAAGTCACCTCAACGACAGGACGATTTTTTATAAAAAGACGCTCACGATTGACTTCTAGCTCTGCCCGTCTTTTTGCTGCCTTTGTTTCTGCGACACTTAGATAAGCAAACCGTACGATGCTAATATACAGATAGCAATGGTTTTGCCTTGTAGCTTTAATTACTCTGTCACAGGTAAGGGAACTATTCTACACTGCACAAACATGCATGATAAGGTTGAATCAGTACTTCTCAAATAGTGGGGCGGGCCCCCATGGGGGGGCGCCTTGAGGCGCTGGGAGGGGAGGTAGGGAGTGTGAGGAGTTTTCAATGGAATATGACACACTGGACATAAATGTACCACTGCTGTAATTCTTGAATGATAACAAGCCTCCAACCACTAGGGGGCAGTATCTCATATAGTGGTTTGTACAGATACAAATATACAGGTTCTCAATAGTATTTCAACTCGCGGGGTGTGGGAAGGGGGTGACAGAATATGATGGACTGGTAAACTGTGTCATGAACACTGGGATTGGTTAAAGCTAGCGATGTCCGATAATATCATTTTGTCGATATGTAGAGGTTGCCCAAACACTTAATTTCCGATTCCGATATCAACCGATACCGATATAGCGGGATAGTGGTAGCCTCGTGGTTAAGGGAGTTAGGTGCCGCCTGCTAAGGTCATGGGTTAAAGCAGTGTTTCTCTATTATTTTCTGCCCCAGGAAACAGAGGTTTTATCACGGTTCGATAATATCCGTCAGCCGATATTAATGGCTAGTTAAAGCCTAATTAATTATTAACCCACTTATTTAACAACTGTCCAACCTGATATATTACTAGTACTAAATGAAGGATTTACCCCAGGGGTGGAAATTCAACACAGAGAAGTGAATAAATCCTTTACAGTTTGTGTTAGCATTTAGCATCGCATTAGCTTTTCCTAGAAACGTAACCTAAAAGTAGGTCCAAAGTAGTAGAGCTAGTGTAGAGATGAAGGCTCAGGTCGGTCTGTCTGTCTCTCCTGGGGTAATCAGTGTCATCAGCCTCACCTGTGTCCACTGCGTCTCTGTTAATCAGTGTCACTCGTCTCACCTGGTGACCTGGGTAAATATACCTCTCTCCCTCACTCTGTTTCTGTTCCTGTCTGGTCCAGGAGGAGACTACAGGTCTGTTTCCCCTGTTATTTTATATTGCGTCTTCCTTGTGTCTAAAGAGTACTTTTAGATGAGTAGCTAACTCAAGACGGAAGAATATAATTTTTTTTTTTTTTGGAAATGTAGCCTTAAAAAAAATCCTGTTTTTATTTGCCCTTTTTTTCTTGTTCATTTGTCAGCAGAAGTGTTCTTCAATTAAATCTTAGCCCCTCGTACCATCGCGGAAATGTTGATGGAAAATAATGCAAATGAGAATTTTGTGGGGCTTTTAGTTTGACGTCACAGCCTGACCACGACAGCCTGACCTGCACTTTGTAAAAAACCTCAGCCACAGTGACTACTACATGGCAGGAGGATTGGTCACTGTCCTCCCACGTCCTCCAGACAAGAGCCACGCGCGAGTGTCATTCAGGGTCCGTTGTTGCGGAGCTGCAATGTCCATGGCCTTTCAGGCCTAGACTTGAGTGGACGATTCAAGCATGACAAATGGGGACAGGGGAGGAGACGACGAATATCGCCTCCAGGATATATTGGAGCACTAACCAAACAAGTGAAAGACTGCAACGTGAACACGATATTCAGAAATGTTCTTAGTACACGGCTGAACTAGCAAAGGAAGGAGTGTGAGAGTACAAGACGGGTCTGAAATCTGTCAAAATACTGCAGTTAAAATGTGAAAACACAACGGTCAGTTCAGCCAACTGACATTTGGTCTAACGTTTAATTATTCTTTTTTTTTATTATCTTTAAAATTGTCCCTAAAAAACATAAGTGTACCACTGTAATGCTAATAACAAGCCTCCAGCCACTAGGTGGCAGCAGCTCATACAGTGGTTTGTACAGATAAAAAAATATACATGTCATCAGGTTCTCAATAGTATTTCAATTTGAGAGAGTGTGGTTCGGAGGGGGTGTAAAAACAGTTCTGTCCCCAAAAGGGGGGGGGGGCATGACCGGAATTAAATTGAGAACCGCTGAACCACTGGACTGACCAGATACAAGCCAGGTCTTAGGTTTTACCCTGTGGCTGTCGGGGAGGGAAAATGTCTTTTAATGACGACTCGTATAGATTCACTATTGATCAAGAATCTCCGCTCGAGCCAAAATCGTTTTTAAACATCCCACAAAGGGGGGGGAAAAAAAGGGGGAATCAAACCCCTGACGTTTGTCTCAGTCTTAGTCCCAAAAACACCACGTACGTCGTCACATTGAAACCCAATCCAGAACCTAATGCAGTGGATCAATAATGTGGTTACTGAAAGCTTGTTAACAGTCCCAGTTGTGGGCGTGTGGACGTTAGCAGATGTTAGCTCGGTCAGGATTGGTTGACGAGCGTCCTTTGTCTCCGTTCGTGCTCGAATATCTGCCAGGAATCAGGAAATACTCCAATAAAGAGTATATTAACGAATACTAAATGGGCTTGACTGCTACTGCGTGTGCAGCTTTTTCGTCCTGAGGACCAATCAAAGTACGTCCTACAAAAACAGCTTTTGCAGTAGAACTGAACTGAACTGAACTGAAGTGCATTACGTGGCTCTCTTTATATTACTGTCTGTGTTTTTGCAGAAGCCAGTAAATCTGATCGCTAAAATAATAATAATAATAATAATAATGAGATGAGAATCTCTTCCCCATCGATCTACGTATTGATTTTGACCCGAGGGCTTCAGTCCAATCGTGGGAATGGTCTTAAAATGATCTTCTAGCCTTTCCTTACTCGGTGTGAAACCTGGGGTCTGTAAATAACGTAAACTTCTTTAAATCGTTAGCAGTGAATTAGTAACGGTTTTCAGACGAAATAACACAGATGGAATAGTCCACGGTGCACCTGAGGATCTGTCATGGTAGACATGCGGTACGGTGCACCTGAGGATCTGTCATGGTACACTGATGTGTTTACGAATCACTGCGGTGGACAGACCAGACAGACAGACTGTGAAATATATCCCAGCATGCACGAGTGAAATAAATATATAAAATGATGGAATCCTCAGGATGACAACCAGTGGACTGGAGACAGAGGCTAAGTAGTAGGTAGCACCAGGACTAGTGTCACCACTGCCTGATAGGTGGACAAAGTCAGCAGGACATGAGCTATACAGTCATGATCCATGTAGTCTACAGCAGAAGACGCTCTGTGTTTACTAAACCGCCAGAGTGAGAACTGTGTTGTGAGAAAGAGACAGAAAGAGGGAGAGAGAGAGTGAGAGAGAGAGAGGGAGGCTAAATAAATAATCTCTGGCCTGCAGGATGGCAGTAGTGTGGGAAGAGGTCTGCAGGGAGTGGGCAAATGGTGATTAGTAAAGTGGATCCACTTATAGAAAATCCCCCTTCATTATTTTCCAGGATTCAATAATACATGATTCACGCGCTGTTACGCTCCCTTAATACCCATTAAAAAAAAGAAAAGAAAAGAAAAAAAAAAGAAAAACTGCGCACAGGAAATTAGAACGTTTTAGACCATGTGCAGAAATGACAGCATCATCTGCATAAGGACGGAGCGAAAGACGCACCCGCGCAGAAAGGAAGTCTCTAAAACGAACAGACCTCTGTTAGCATGACGGGGCAAGTCCATGATTGGAGAGGAACTCATGGACAAGAACGTTGGTGGACTGCACTGTAGTTGTGGGTTGTCTTTTCATGATACCCTGGTCCAAACGTAAACTTGTTTTCCTGAATGACAGGTGCAACGGGATGGAACGACTGCGGGTGGAAACCATCATCAACAGCTGGTGAGGTACAATTCAATTACCGTAATTACCGTTTTTTTTTTTAAACTAATTTTTGTGCATCTCGAACTTGTTTTTTAGGGACGAGTTACGCGACCAAGACGCATTTTTCGAGTCATTCTTTATGCAGATGATACATAAAACGAAGCTCCCTTATCTACACTATCTCGGTAACCCAATGGTATCGGTCCTCGCTCATCTTTCCTTTGTCACACGTCCACCTACGGTACACTCCGTATCTATTCCACGTTGCTAGCCACATGGTACGAAAAAAGAAAAAAAAAAAAAAAAAACCCCAGCCGAGCTGTAATCTTTTAATGAGCAGCCTTTGTAGGGGTACGTTCTTTTACACAGCTACAGCCCGCAGTTCACATTCACATTCAAATGGCCAATTACGGTCCAGTGGGGCTCTTCATGCATTTCACTACGCAGAGACTCAGTCAGGCTGGTCGTTAGAACCACAGAGATGTCAGAGCCTGTCAGAACTGTGTAACATGCATCGACATGCGGGCTCTCTGGTTACCAGTCACCGTCAACAGAACTTCTTATTACTAAATGTGCCAATGAAATCGATCCTATATGTGAAGCTCTCTCTCTCTCTCTCTCCATATAGTACTACCAATAGTAATAGTAGCACTAGCAGTATTAGCTGAGGGAGCAGTTAGAGTATTCTTACAGTGTTCTTCGTATTATTATTGTTGTTATGTTTACTGTTATTGCTATTATTGCTACAGCATCATTGTTTCCCAAAGACTGGGTCGCGACCCTCAGGTGGGTCGCAAGAAATTTTTTTTAATTTTTTTGGGTCGTCTCGCATCATGTTTCCCAGGAGTTTACGAATAATGTCTGTTGACTCGGGTCGCGAACGTTTGTGACTTTTAAAATATGGGTCCCCAGGAAAAAAAAAGTTTGGAAAACACTGCTATATATTATTAGTAGTATTAGTAATTAATGAAGACCCAATCAATCACTGGATTCTCCTTTTTGCATTTTGGAAAATTCAATCTTTAAAAGACTTTGTGGAAAAAAATTTAGAAAAGGTTGGTTTTTTTAAAAATTCAGTCTGTAATTCCAGTCTAAAGACAAGGGAAATTGACAAACAAAACGTTTATTATTAGATAAGACCCAACAATTTTACATATATATATATATTTTTTTCCCCCAATCTTTTATTCATTTTTCCACACTTGTTTTTTCATTCCTATCTCCCTTTATTATTATTATTATAATTATTGTTGTTGTTGTTTTATTATTTTCCCATTCCAAGCCAGAGGACGTTGATATTCATCTGAAAGTTTCCGGTTACTGCACTTCTCTGTGATACAGTACTTCCAAACCCCACACTATGTCAAGTGTCTTGTGAGTGACTGACTGAAACGTCGTCACTGGGGTAACATAATCTACTAATCTAATGGCGATGAGAGCGAGGCTCTCTCCAAGGTGCTGAAAACTGTCCCGCAGCTCAGCCGGGAGGAGAGGACGAAGAAACAAACAAACAAACAAACAAACAAAGCATCGGACACTGGAGCCCATTGGTACAACACCACACGAGGAAAGTGGCCGAACATGGAAGGTACATGAATTACAGAAAAGAGGAGGGGGGCGAGGAGGAGGAGGAGGAGGACAAGAAGAAGAAGAGGAGGAGGAGAGACACAGAGAGAGAGAGAGAGAGAGAGAGAGAGACCGCCGAGGATGTGAAAACCACATATCACCAGCTACTACTCTTCAGTGAAATACAAATCCCAGTGGTATCATCAGCTGAAAGAGAAAGAAAGAGATGCTCCGTCAAAGCTTTTAATTCGGCCCTCCTCCCTCCCTCCCTCCATCATCATCGGTAAGGAGCATCCCGCTCACTGATTTCACTCCGACGGGCAGAGACAAGACAGGCGGATTGACACCAGCCAGACACGATGCGTGGACCTCCTCGACATGGGACAACCGCGGGATTTCTAGCGTTACTGACCGCGCTGCTGTTCACGACGCAGGCTGCAGCGGGAGTCTCCACGGACCATCTCCTGGTCCAGTTGCACGAGAACGCGCAGGACGAGGCGCACCAACTTGCCGCACAACATGGGTTCCAGAGTGCCCGAAAGGTAAGCAGTGGAACATGACAAGCTTGTGCTTTTTTTTTTTTTTTTTTTTTTTCCCCTTTTTAATTTT
>NC_024318.1:15814373-15836384 GCF_000523025.1 Cynoglossus semilaevis | reverse complement strand
AGGGCCCGAAAGGTAAGCAGTGGAAAATTACAAGCTTTTGCTTTTTTTTTTTTTTTTTTTTTTCTTCCCCTATTGAATTTAATTTTCATTTGTTTACATTTCAAAACATATTTAAGAGTACAATCTTCTTTTTAAAAAAAAAAATCTGAATTAGTATTTCAACGGAAAATATATCTAAGTCAACAATCTTGTTCATTGTAACACAATCAAGAAAATCCCATTTAAGCGATGTAAAAAAAAAAAAAAAAAAAAACCAAAAAAATAAATAAACCAAATAAACAACCGTTATCATTAACACACCCAGGCCGACAGGAGGGAGTCTCTGAAGATTCGTCGTGTTGTTTGGCCGTCTTTCCGTGACATTTTATCTTAATTGATGACGTCACTACCGCTAAAATGCAGGCTCACGTAAAGGTTACCCGCTGGCTTATCGTAGCCCGTGTAGCTGACGAGTTGGCAAATCTCCGCCACGGATAAATGAACGTTTGAAAATAGAAGTCTATTATTTCCAGGTGTCGCTGAGAGGAGAGTAAAGGAACAGTTGGGTTAGTTCAACACAACACGACCGTTTCTCGTTAGGGTAAAGTTTGAACTGATTTAGTTCTTTTCGCGCCTCTTTTGTGTGTGGCTTTAAACGAGGTTTTGCTATCGGGAAAAAAAAACAAACAACTAAACTTTTGCAAATTCGCTGTGCATTTATATTACCATAATGACACAAACATGAC
This sequence comes from Cynoglossus semilaevis, assembly GCF_000523025.1. Lineage (NCBI taxonomy): Eukaryota > Metazoa > Chordata > Actinopteri > Pleuronectiformes > Cynoglossidae > Cynoglossus > Cynoglossus semilaevis. The sequence continues at coordinate 15,835,659 of NC_024318.1, read as the reverse complement.
ATTAAAAACCCAGCTAAGCATTTTGGTGTTTAAAATATCTTTAAACACATAGAATAATATGTCAAATGCCATGTAATACCGTGCAACCAATCAAATATGATTCTGCCCACTGTGGCAGAATCATATGAATAATTCAGTGTCTGTGGGTCTTGTGAAATGCCAAACTAAACGTTCAGAGGGAATTAGCCGGCGCCTTTATCTAGTGAGGCGTAGCATTGAACAGACAAGTGTCTGATTGCTCTGAGTAAATTTTTTTTTTATAGACAAGTGTCTGATTGCTCTGAGTAAAGATTCTTTTAATATTTATTTTTGGTTTTCAGAGCATCACCATTCACCTCCTGTTCTTATTACAGTAGGCTACCCCTACCCAGCAGCACCCACTCCCCTCCTGTGGTTATGTAATCGGCAGCTATATTTGTCTTGCTGGGACATGCATTATTGAACAACGTCCCTGTTACCAGAAGTGTTTTTCGGTTTCCCGTTCAAGAAGACGGAATGTGATGTGGAATGGAAAAACACCTGCAGTTAGCTCACGAGTAATGAAGGTTTATTATTTTTTCATGTCTCATACAATCTCCTAGGAGCTGACAGTTGTGCGTCTGAAAGCGTTTACTTTCAGGATTGACCCGGTACCAAAGCATAGGGGAGTCTTTAATCTGTGCACGGTGCCAGAGGAAGAGCTCTGGACGCTGCGTCTCACTTCCCTGCCCTTGTGATTTATCACGGTTGATTCCAGCACTGGTGTGTCTTAAAATAGCTCCCATTTGAAAGCCAGGGAAATCAGTGCCCTTGTGCTCACCCACAGGATGACCTGACGTCCCTTTTCTTTCATTTAAATACGAAAAGGGATGGCAGATAAATGTTTCTTTTTTTTTTTAATTTTAATTACAATTTCTCCTTTCTTCATGCAGCTTTCCTTCGGAGACGGGCTCTTTCACTTCTATCCTCAGGACGCTCCGAGGAAGTGGAGCAAACGCAGCAGCAACGGCAGACAGCGGCTACAGAAAGACCACAGGGTGAGCATGTGCACGCTGGGACACGCTCTGAAAAAGCCAATTTTGTTTCCTGCATCCACGTCACCATAGTTACCCCTTGCCTTTGCTCGGTAATCACGCAATTAAGGCCGTAATCTATGTTAAAGACAATTAGGACGTGGATGTCGATGGGGGTGAGGGGAGACATTTGTGTTCCCTGACATATCGAACATAAACATCGGCTGCACTGGTGTTGTGATGAGCTGATGAGATGAGTTCAAACTAAAAACAAATATTACAGAGAAAAAAAAAACAAAGTGTAAAAGGCAATTTTTTTTATTATCCTAGTTACGGTAGTGTTGCAGCAGATTTGATCCAAGGTCCAACTGGAATATTCCATAACATCCAGTTATCTATTTATTAATTTTTCACTTAGTTGGCTTTTAAAATAAAAATTTAAACCATTGCTAAGTACCTTAAAAAGCGGATCAATGCAGTTTTCACGCAGTATTCCTGTCTTTTTTCTTTTTTTCTTGTAGACACGGGAACGTTGTGTTACGAAATTCATTCAATCAAATTCACTATTTTCTTCATCAAATGTCAGTCAGCTAGCAGGTGCAATTATGAGTCAAGGGCCTGACCAATGAAATCACTGGCAAGTCAACTAGGGAGCGAAGGGTTAAAGCATGGACATACCTACTATCTTTAGTGAAGACACGTTCTACAATTCCGCCATAATGGCTGACATAGTACGGTACAGGCTGTACTGTCACTGCAACAAATCCAAAAAAACCACTCCTAAAAAAAAAAAACCCCACTCTGTATTCGTGTAGCTCTGTATCGTGGGCAGGGAAAGTAGCGGCCCCCGCTGCAGACAATCAACTGACCTTTTTTAATTGCGGTTATGAGAGGTGCTAATGAAAATTAACGCCAGGCACTCCACTGAGCTAATACAGCTAATGAAAGGCAGACCGCATCACAGACCTGAGCAGAACTGCATCACTGATGCTGTGTACAACACCGCCTAGTGTACGCAGACCTAGGCGGTATTAGGGATGGTTTCAGGCGATTGGTTAAAAATTTCCAGATTGAACAATAGCCCGTCTGATCCGATACCTGAGCCCAAACGGTCGGCCGGAATTAGAGACACTGTCGCCTCTGCAACTGGCTGGGGTATTTTTGGGTGAGAAAAGAAGGTATCAAATTGATATTGGTATCAGCAAATACTCCGGTTTGCAGTATTGGTACGGTATTGGAGAAGATCAAGTTGTATCGAGCCATCACTAGCCTGTATTAAGGGGGTGTTATTTAGGAATAAAGAAAAAAAAGATCTGTACTGTGCTGTTTTAACTGAAATGACACAGTATTTATAAAAAAACCCAAAAACTACCCTTTCCAAAAATATCCGTGTTTTATGTAGTGAACAACAAACACCTCCAATAAAATGACAGTGACAGCTGTGGTCCACAGCTCACTGCAGTTGGAGACCACTGCTGTATATCATCCCCAAGTGTTTTCCTTACCGTTTCGTAACACTGCTGCCACCTATGTGTCAGTGACATATGACGTGTTGTAGCTCGGTGGGTTCCTCATCACCTAAACCAATTATTTTCTGTCATGTCCCCCTCTTGGGGACGGAAATGTTTTCACACACCCCCCGCCTTCTATATTTGTTTCTCTACCAAACCACTGTACGAGTTGCTGCCACCTAGTGACTGGAGGCTTGTTATCATTCAAGCATAACAGCAGTGGTACACTCATGTCCCCCCACCCCACCAGAAGTACTGTCCTAACGTTGTTATGGTTCCTTTGACAATCCCGATCGGTTCCAGTGTTGGCTCAGCAGCCTTGACACTGACTGCTTGACATCCGCAGATCTAGTATAGCGTTGTTACTGCCGCTGATGAATAGAGCACGGCTGTAGTGGAGGAGGATGAAGACTTACAAAAAATTCAGTTAACCTTTCCCAGGAAGTCCCTCGAGATTTTTTTTTTTCATTTCTTTAGTGAGGGAATGTCTGATGAGGAGGCTGAGCTGGTGCATTAAAAAAATACATCAAAATTTTTGTTTTAAAGAGTCTTGATCGTGGTGTACGATCCTGTGGCTTTGAAATCGGATCCAATCGGACACGTTGTATTTATTCGCCAGCAGAAATTGTGATCGAAAAAAAAAAATCCCACCAAAGCCTGTCTCCAAGAGCTGACAAGGTATCATCACAGGTAGTTATAGGTGTATAGCAGAAATGAATGGTCTGGGTCAGATAATACTAGCTATTTTCTATGTATTACATATAATATGGTATCATTGATGGAACCGCTGTACTGTTTCATTACGGACTTAGTGTTGTAGATAGAGGGGGGGGGGGGGGGGGGGGAGTGTCTCTGGAGTCTTTACATCTCTCTTTGGTTGTTCAGTCGTTATTGATTTCTTAAACCCTGCAATGATGGAGCACAGTCGAACCCCGCAGTGTGTTGTTCAATTAAAAAAAAAAATTGAAAATGTATTACCCGGAGATTTCAGCAAACACTGTGTAAAGAATGAACACGATCGTGTCCCTCCGACCCTGAGAGGCAGGTGTCGACGAAGATGAGGTCATTAAAGAGTACAAGGAGAAAAGAGAGACCGAAGAAGCGGCGATTTGCGCTGAATGCGAGGACTTGGTGAATAGGGAGCAAAGAAAAAGAGGTTGATGGTGGTGGAGGGGTCCTGTTTGATGTTTTGAGTGGGCACTGTGACATGTCTTCACAGGGGGAAATACCATTTCTCCTGTCTGGTGAGGAAATAAATGGATGATGGACAGAAGGGGGGGGGGAGGAGGAGGAAGAGGGTCGAGGGACGGAGGATGATGTACTAATGTACGTTCAGTCAAAGGAACAACACAGAAAACGTTCTTTTTTAAAAAAAAAAAAAAGTATTAATTCATGGTGCTTTGTCCAGGTGTTACTTGTTTATTTTACTGACTGTGATGAATAGGCATTTTTGTAAATATTCATAGTAGTCGACAACCAGACATTCATGGTTCTGACGTGTGTGTATTGGTAAGAGCGATGTGATACGATAGGTATCACGATACGGGGCGAACGATACAATATACTGATAAAGATGATATATTGATACAGCTGATATATTGATATAGACTATATATTGTTATCGACAATATATTGATATAGACAATATATTGATATAGCCGATATTGATATAGACGATATATTGTTATCGACAATATATTGATAGACAATATAGTGACAAAGACAATATATTGACATCGACGATATAGTGATATAGACAATATATTGTTTTAGACGATATATTAATATAGACAATATATTGATGAAGACGATGAAAAGACATATTGCAATATTTTAGTGTATCAATATTTTCTTATGGTCCTGTCAGGCTCACTAGAGCAGTGGTGCCCAACATGGGGGGCGGACGCCTTGGCACTGTGATCTAAACGCAGTGTCAAATGATTTGAATCAGTACTTATTATTACTGCTATGGGAGAAATTCAACGATATGCTACATTTGTTTACCCTTTTTTTTTTCAGTGAGAATTTCAGTTTTTAGGGTTTTTTAGTTTTAAAGCATTAGCTGCGAATCTGCCGACGTGTTTTATCTACAGAGCCAGGGAACCAGGATGAGCACACGGAGAAACATTTCATCTCTGAAAGCAACCTTAAGCCAGGCGTCACTTTCCTTTATGGCATCATTTAGAAATGAGTTTCCATTTTGACAATGAACTGTAAAAACACTCGCTTTATTTGCTGTGGCACAATGACGGCGTCGCACTGTAATCCTTTCCTGTTTCAACCGCTGACGCACACACAGAGGCAGCGGGTGATGAAAAAGGATCTAATCCTTCAAATGAAGTCGTTGTCATTGAGACCTTCCTCTCAGTAAAATATGCCAAATGCTGTAGCTGAACCTCACTCCAGGCTTGGTTTAGCTATTGATTGCTCTCCCTTCTTCTACTTAACCTCCATTTTCTCTTTTTCAATGGTAAAAAAAAAAAAAAAAATTCAATTTTAAATGGCTGTATTGACGAGCCGCTTTTTTTTTTCGTAGCACGTCCTTGTGTAACCTGGTCGTCCAGAGAGTAGAACTGATCTCTGAATATACAGCATATCAGTAATTCTCATGAATATATGTTTTTTGTTTTCCTGCTTGCTTTTAAAGCGCAGCTTTGACGATTCAAAGAAGCACATCTGTGGGAGTAATTGGCCTTCTTTTTTTTTTTTTTAATCAAACATTTGTCAGAGGTAAATAAATGTCTCCGTCATTTTCTACCAAGTGATTTGGAAAGCCCTGCTTCTGCTGGCAGTCCTGGTTCTAAAGATTGGTGTTTTAGTCTATAATGTTCGGCCGCTTTGTCACTATATAGAACACAGTGGGTTTTTTTAGCACACAAAGCATCTCTACGTCTCACTGAGCGATGAGTCGGCACGGTGAATTATAGGGTTAACGTTTCTGTTTTAACTGACGCTAACAGTTAAGACAGCCGGAAAAACGTTCGCTGGAGTTTCACATCAACAAGTGTGAAATAAACCTAATAATTCCATATGGCCGTGTTCGATCGGATTTATTTGTGCAGTTTATTTGTGATTACTTCTGAGAGATTTGGAATTCAATCTCAAATGGAAACAGGGGAGGCGCTGACGAGCCGTAAAACAGCCAGGCTTGTGCTACCGTGTCAAACAGACACACGTATAAACGAGTAACTACTTAGTATTCCAGTCACTCTGGGTGATTACTGTGTATCAAAACAGTGGTTCACAACCTTTTTTGGTCTGTGAGCGCATTTTGACAACACAAAATTCTGACGTCCCCAGAGTTTTTTTTTTTTCTAGAATTAATTATTGATCATATTTCTTTGAATTATTACTTTGAAGAAAGAAGAAATAGCTGTCACTAGTAATATTTTGATGCTATATATATATACAGTATATTATATTATATATTTTTATCTTTTTAATTTTTTAAATTTGAAAAAAAAAATTCTACATTTCTAGCAGCCCCGTTTTAATTCCACGTGACCCCACGTGGGGTCCCGAACCCTAGGTTGAAAACAAATTTTTCAATGGTTATTTTTGAAGGTGTGCACAACATTCCATGTCCCGTTTAGCTTTCTTCTAACCAAAGATTAACAACTTGTAGCTTTTTTCTAACAGTATTCACCTTAAATGAATTTATTATTTAATTGAGTTTAGTTATATTTAAAATCTAGCTACATTATGTTAGTCACACTATCTTTGCAATTAATCCTGCAATGAATTTACACTAATAAAATATTAATAAATATTTCTTTTTTTTCGCAGCTATGCTTCACATTCTAACTTTTTTTTTTTTGCTGTCGAACAACTCAATCCAGTTATCAAAACGACTTCCGGTTTTTCCCCTCCTCCAGGTGAAGAATGTCTTCGAACAGGATGGTTTCAGCCGTCAGAAGCGCGGCTACAGGAATATCAACGACATCGAAGTTAACATGAGTGACCCTCTGTTCACCAAACAATGGTACCTGGTGAGTGATGCCTGACTCAGCCTGACCTTTTATGCTCAACCACATTCTTCCACCCTAATTGCTTAGAAGCCGGGCCGTATTCCCCCGCCGCCTCCTGCATCATTGTTATTCATTCTTTAATTAGCCTTGCCAATGATGTTGCCGCCTTTTTCCTTCGCTAAATCCATGCGGCCCGATTTCTTTTCCCCTCTTGTTTGTGTGTAAAGGCGAGCGTGGCTTTTTCACTTGACATATCAGATGATTTACCAAATCGCTGACATTTCACTTCCATTACAAGCCCACTTTAAATTGCGCACATCTAAGCAGTTCTTATCTAAACCTTTTAATGGCGGCTGCTTTTCTTTTTTTTTTTTTTTTTTTTTTGTTCACCTAATTTAGATAAACACAGGCCAGGCCGATGGAACTCCGGGGCTGGATCTTAACGTGGCTGAAGCATGGCAGCTGGGCTTCACGGGGAAAGGAGTTACCATCGCAATCATGGATGACGGTGAGAGAAACTGAGAGCGTTCAGTTCCTGCATGAATTATTCAGATGAAAGTTAATAATATAGTGCCGGTCATTCTGTCAATGATTAGGAACAGGCTGAGATTCATGAATTATGTAGGTCATTTATTAGTGCTTAATATCAGACCTGAATCAATCACCAAACAAAATGACTTCTATTAAATTTAAATTAAGACAGGGTTTAAGCTGCGTAGTGTATGTTTAATTATTATGGTCCTCGTGAATGTACATTGGAAAACAATTCAACATTTTAACTAGATCAAATGGACCAGGAATAGGCTGAAAAATGCGATCAAAATTCAACCAATAAAATATACTTTAAATTTTTTTTTTTTTATTATTTAGTCCTGACTCTAATCTTTCACCACTCCTAATATTAAATTCAACCAATAAAATATACTTTAAACATTTTTTTTTATTATTTAGTCCTGACTCCTCCTAACATCAAATTTGCATTTCAGGCATTGACTATCTCCATCCTGACCTGGCATCAAATTATGTGAGTATTTGTGCATGTGTTTTTTTTAATGCTATCAATGATGGATAAAGAACACTAGCTGATAGTAATACTTCCACTTGAGTAGAAGTATAAAAGTATTTGGCTTTAAATATACTTACTACTACTAAGTATCAAAAGTAAAAGTACCCTGATGAGTTATATCTTTAAAAAGTAGATGGATGGATGGATGGATGGACAGACGGATGGATGGACCAACGGAAAAGTACCCTGATGAGTTATATCTTTAAATAGTAGATGGATGGATGGATGGACAGACAGATGGATGGATGGACGGATGAATGATAGATAGATGGATGATGGATGGATGGATGGATGGTTGGATAGATGAATGGATAGATGAATGGACGGATGAATGATAGATAGATGGATGTTGGATGGATGGATGAAGGATGGACAGATGGATGGATGAACGGATGAACCATGATGTGCCAAAAGTTTAGGCAATTTCCAGGTCTAACAAATGGACATGTCCAAGGAAAAGGGGACATCTGGTCACCCTAGTGAGCTATGCTAGCGGATAGCTGCTAGTTACCTAAATTAGCCAAACACATAAAACAAACAACGTAGGTTACATTTAAAATAATTCAGTTGCTGGTCATCAAAGCCATAATAATAAATATATGAACTTCTTTGTTACTGTCCACCACTGATGATTATTATCATACTTCCCCTCATTTAGCCAAAGTGCTGTTAAGATTCAGTAGAATTCTTGTGTTGTACCATCGACGATGACGGGTGGTTTCTTTGCCTTCATGGCCTCCGAGTCTCCTTGTGTTCCTGGAGGACGCAGAGAAAGGCAGACGGCCAGCCAAGCTGTCTAATGTTAATGCGCACTGCACTGTGGCCAAGCACAATAGCAGGCTAATCTGTCACATAAGGAGTTATAACGCCAGTGTAGTTGGCGCTGCACAAAGTGACGCTCCATGTGCAGAATGCTGATAAATTCTTAAAGAATACGTTGTTGCTAGGGTAAATATGGAATTATACGCTTGGTTTAGAGTCATTTTAATTAGGTAAATGAGTTTGCAGTTTTTGCAAAGTTCAAAATACAAAATCTACACGAATCATTTAACGGTGTCGTCAGCATACACGCTTAACCAGATTTAGCATTTGCATTAATTTGGTTTTGTATTTTTAGATGAAATATGAAATATTACACATAATGACCTTATTTGTAACTCATCATTTCTATATAAGGACTGTTTGCTTTGCTAATTATTTCTAATTACAAATTAATTAAAGTATAATATAGGACACCAGGCCTACACCGAAGCTGTCAGAAGTGTTTACACTATTTTTTTCAGCCAGACTGACAATATAATATGATCATAATATATTTTTCGGAGGTCACCACAGAATTGGTGTATTTTTTTAAATATTATTATTATTAGGTCTGATCAAGTCACTTTCAGCAAGATTCGTCCTAAGAAGTGGGAGATAGCTCAAGTATAGGACTTTGAAGGGTGTTGATGGAGCTTACGATGGAGCAGGAGGAACGAGAAACAAGAAAGTCGTAAGGAAACAGCAGGTGGAGAAAATAAATGTTGTATACTGACGTTGGATTAGAGAAGAAACAAAGGAAGAAGGATGTCTCATGTATTCCTGCCTGTTAATTCCAAAATGCGTCCTTTAGCGTGTACGTTGACAGCGTGGCTACACTCAGGAGTTAGCACTTACATTAGCATTTTGTTTTCCGCCTCAGTAGGTTAGCACACTGCATACCTTAGGTTGAATGTGATTTGCAAAAAAAAAAAGTTTGCATTTACAACTCTCTTGTGTGTTTGCATGCTTCCTGTCAGTGAGCCCTAGCCTGGAAATAACACTTGGCCTGAGCTGAAGTGATGCGAGAGAGAGAGCGATAACGACTGAGAGAGAGAGCCAAAAACTGCACATTCTAGCCCCCCAAAAAACTGTTTGTTTTTTTTGCTAATTATACATGGAAGTATGGAAGTTAATTGTTAACACCCTGGCTGTTTTTCTGTTGAAGAAAATGAAGCATTATCTTGAGATTTTTCTCCTTTTTATAGAAATTACACTTTTTTTTTTTTTAGTGTTCACAATTGTCTATTACAGCCAATAACATTCCAGACATTTAACATGGTGTGTAGGTTGTGATTGTGTGTATGTCCACATGTGAGATGCTTGGTCAATCTATCCCGGATTATTTATATCTAAATCCCTACCGTGCAATTGTTCATAACGCACGATTAAACACATTCATACATGCGTCAATTATCACCTTTTCTACGATGAGGGTGGTACAAAGTCAATTAGCGGTGTTAAAGTAATCAATTACTGCTTCCCCTTAATCCATAAATATACTCACTCCTTCCTTCTGTCCTGGGGATAATTATCTAAACGGCAGAACTCTGTGTTGGTGGTATTTGTGCCGCTGTTGAGGAATAGTTATTTCAAGTGTACGCCCGCTGAGGTTTCCATGACAACGCATTATAATGTCACACGGGTGTGAAGTTCATCTCAGCCTTTTGTTTGAATGTGAGACAAATTTAGAGAAACACAGAAACGGAGCGCAGGGAGAAAATGGAACTAGAGGCGGAACAGTTCGCAGCCGGTTTTGGTTCGCAGGAACCCTAGTGACAGAGAGTGAAACATCTGCGGCACGACGTTTACAACAGGACGACATACCGTAATGTTCGGACTACTGAGCACACCGGAATATAAGCCGCACGCACTGCCTGTAACACGGCTGGTTACACGTTAGCTCTTTCCTGCTTCGGCGCCACGACCGTAGTTGGAATGCACAGTGATCTGCCACAGGGACAAAGCTAACATTAGCGCCAGTGCTAACTCCCTTCACTTTGTGCTTGTCCGCAGCAGAGGTAAACAGAAACAGGGAAGTTGGGGTCTTTATTATCAGACAGACATACGCTACTAGTATAACACGCAGTCGTGACATACACTACTAGTATAACACACAGTGGTCTATCAGAAAAGTCCTTGATCGCTAGCAACCAGAAAAGTCATTGATCGCTAGCGGCATAAACTTCGTTACCCCGTAAAAATCCATAAATTAGCCGCTTCATTGTTTAGGCCGCAGGGCTCAAAGCGTGTGAAAAAAGTAGCGGCTTTTAATCCGGAAATTACGTTAACTATTTTTTGATACATTATTAGAGTCGTTACAATTCAAACCTGTCACTGGAGAATTTGACCAATCATGATCAAGGAGCCGGCACTCCCATTGGCTGTCTGTGTAAGGATAGTTATCATCCATCATGTGTACCGTTTGGAAACCCGGCATCAGTGTGACGTTTCATTCTAGCCTCACTGTTTATTGAAGGTCATATTAGTTGTAAAGAAGCCGCTAACTGACCTCATTTGTCACACGTGGTAACGCTGTACAAAGTTACAGCCGATCAACTTTTGCACTTGTTCCACACTGTCACCGTTCCGGCATGTTTCCGTTGGGTCAGTAGCTCTGGCCTTCTTTCAATTTCCCCTTTTTCCTGCTGCCCGTGACTCATATTGTCTAAATGTCAGCTACTACAGCAATGTGTTAGCTTATATGGATAATGAGTGCAGCGTTGGCTCGTCCATACTGATGACCAGACAAACGCACCTGCGGTCCCCAACCTTTTTGTACCAAGAACCAGTAATACAGCGCCATTGTACAGAAACATTGACAGATTATCTTTGAATGAAAAAAGTAAAGGGATAGGACTGGATTCTTTTTCAAGGAAGTCAATTAGTAAAACTGAAGTACTATTTATTCCACTGTGTCCCACTGCGGCTCGGTACAAAATGACCTACAGACTGGCACCAGTCCCTGAACCGGCGATTGAGAACCCCTACCATAGATAGCGTGTGTTTCTGGCAGATGAGTTTCTGGTGTATTTTCCACGTCTGTTTCCTTTGTTTCGTCCTTTCACTCCCCTCCACGGTGAATTAAATTTGCGGCCATTATTTTGTCAGCTTGAAGTCCCTTCAGTGACCACACATTTCCAGTCCTGGCGTAAAGCGGAGATTTGTAATTAAGTACTGCGTCATTCCGTCCAGCGTGCTGTCCACATTAAGCTGCTGAGCATGAGACAGCACTTCTGGAATCAATCAAGTTAATATCAACAACGGTAGTGGTTAAGGGGTTAATGTAAAGGCTTTATAATAACTAAAAAGGGAAGTGGTGGCTTAGTGGTTAAGGAAGCCGACTTTGGTCCGGAAGGCTTCAGGTTTGAGTCCACCAGCTGCCAAGGTTCTCTGAGCATGGCACCGTCCCCACTCACTGCTGCCCACTGTTCACTTTGGTGATGGGTTAAAAGCAGGTGTGCTGTGTCACAATGACAAGTACTTCACTTTCCTTCACTTTCCTTCCATTAAATATTCATTTGTTTCTCACTCCTGTTGGGCTTATAGTTTAGTGTTACCCCAACTTTCTTTACAAGGAAATACAGCGGTCCCTCGTTTATGGCGGTAGATAGGTTCCGAGCCCTGCCGCGAGAACTGAATTTCCGCAAAGTAGTGACACCATATTTTATGCGCAGTAAAATGACGATGAGGAAGATGATGATGACTTTTACTGCGCAGCCGATGATTGATTTTACGTCTCTTCAGAGGGTGGCGCCATTTCTCGGGACACCTCTTCCAGGGTGTATCCGTAGTAGTAGCAGGAACCGCATCTTTTTTGCGAGGCTGCGAAAACATTGTGATCGACAATTGCTTCCGCTGTAGTAGAGTATGTCATCCCTTGACCACAAGTATACACTTGAATTACATCAACACCTGAAACTGGATTTTTAAAATTTTTTTTTTTTTGCCAAATACTAAAAGCGCTAATAATAGTTTCGCCGTCTTGGCACTAATTGTTTTACGTGTCCAGTTCTTTGTGGTCTTTTTTTAAACTAGTGTTTTAATGTGGAACTATTATGGTGCTGTCTTGGCCAGGACACCCTCACAGAAGAGTTTCTGAATCTAAATGGGATTCTTACTGGTAAAATAAAGGTTAAATACCAAAAAAAGAAGAAGAGGGGTTTCAAACATACGGCCCGCAGGCCAAAATCGGTCCATTAGGGAGTTCAATCTGGACTGATACATTTTGAAAGTAAAATATACAATATAATATTTGGCACCACTATGAGACTCATCATGGTGAAAAATACGACATCTTCCTCGCAAGATGTCGTATTTTTCACTAAGGAGAGACAATACAAACTAATTTGTGTCGGGTCTGAGGAATTTTTTCTTAAATATTAGATTTTCTTTTTCGATTTTCTTTTTTCTTTTTTTCTTTCACTTGAACTTCTTTGCAATAATAAATCCATTTGACATTTGTTTAGTCCTTTTACCATGTGAATGTACATTGTGGGATATGACTAACACACGTCAGAACATGTCAGCCAACAAGACAACATCGTGTTGTTGTGCTAAGCTACCAGCTACACAAGAGGATTAAAATCCTTATTTAAATGTGTTAAGCTGTCTGATTTATGGCCGATGATAAATCTAGTACTCCAGATCACTAAGAAATATCAGGAATATATACTGTATATATATATATATATATATATCAGTATCTGCCGTGTCTCTTGATTTTCACTTCCACTTCCAGAACGCTGATGCCAGCTATGACTTCAGCAGCAACGACCCGTTCCCATTTCCACGCTACACAGACGACTGGTTCAACAGGTAAAGCTCACTCAGCTCACTCTACTGTTTACATACGAGGTGTGGGTGTGTGTGTGTGTTTTCCCGTGTGTGTACATATGTGCGTCTCTTCAACCACGTCTGTTTGGACGTAATGGTGCAGAATAAACAGACGTTGGACATCATTAAAGGTTTTTTGCTTTTTTTTTTTTTTCCCCCCACCTGATCTCTTGGACAAGTTATTGAAGATGAAGCAGGGCTGGACACAAACACTGCTGCACTTCCAGCTGCAGTGTTTACACCGATGAGCCGCTGTCTGATAACACTATCTGCCTCCCATCTCGCTATCACAGTGCATGATCCACTGCCTCTGCACAACATGTCCAGGGAGGAACAGAGAGAGAGACGTATATTCTGTGTCTTCTCCTCCGTTAGATGTGTGTGTGTGTGTGTGTGTGTAGGAGGGACATTTTTGGGTTTGTCAGTGTTGCAGTTGCCGACTATAGGACACAATGTGCTGGCTAATCAGTTTACGGTTATAAATAGCTGCCTGTCTGAAGCAAAGCATGCTGGGAGAGCGGGGTCAACTCTGTGCAGTTTTCCTTGAGGCGAGCCAAGCAATGGTGTGACAGACACACATCACACAACACTGATGCGAGCCAACGTATTCAGTCTGACTCAGATAAACGATGGGCGAGAAGTGCAGAATATTCATGTTGGCCTTCTACGAGCAGCAGGGAAACCCAGGGTGAATGGTAATTGTATTGATTTTTTTTTTTTTTTATGCTAATCCTCTCTTCTGTTTTTTTTTTGTTTTTCCCTGTCACCAGTCACGGCACACGGTGTGCTGGAGAGGTTTCTGCAGCAGCCAATAACAATATCTGTGGGGTTGGAGTCGCCTACAATTCAAAAGTGGCAGGTGTGTGTCATAATGAAGCTGCACATGGGACGGTGAGGGGAATAACAATGAGAAGACGGCAGTGGAAATAGACTCTGATGACAGTGGTATCAGTACAATGTTACAACAAATCACCGTATGTGGATGACTCCCCTTGTATTTAGTTCTTGTTAAATATATTATTTATTGCCCTGGAAAAATATCAGATATTGTCTTTAGAAATTTTAGAAATTTTTTTTTTTTACATTTTTTGCATCTTTTCAAGGGAGTCCTCGGTTTAAGACGTCCTCAACTTACAGCATTTCGTGATTAAAATTTGTTTGTGTTGTTTTTTTTGTTTTTTTTTTTGTTTTTTTTTTTTGTTTTGTTTTTTGCGCTTTATACTGGCTCCCAAGTGTAAGTCAGACCCTTCCGATGTTTTTATGTCCTCAGTTTACGACCTCAGTTTGTTCCATCATTCCCGACGTACGGCGTCAAAACAAATTTCACACGGCAACTAGTTGGCGAGCAGAGCAAATAAACACGACTTCATGTGGCACTACACGCAGAAGACCCCTTCGTTTACATTCGTTGGGGTTTTTTTTGTTTTGTTTTTTGCGCTTTATACTGGCTCCCAAGTGTAAGTCAGACCCTTCCGATGTTTTTATGTCCTCAGTTTACGACGTCCTCGACTTACAGCGTTTCGCGGTTACATCGCCATCTCCTATAAATATATCGAGGAACTCTTGTTCCATCATTCCGACGTACGGCGTTAAAACAAATTTCACACAGGAACAAGTTGGCGAGTAGAGCGAAGAAACACAAGCTCATGCGGCGCTATATGCAGACGACGGCTTTGTTTACATTCACCGGCAGACATTGGATTGTGCTACATTCGCTTTTTGTTTGTGTCCTGGATCATGATGTTACCACTCGGTGTTAGCATCGGCGAGAGTTCTGACTTACGTTAGGTTGCGCTGTAGGAACAGCGTTAGCATCGGCGAGAGTTCTGACTTACATTAGGTTGCGATTTTAGGCGTGAGACGATAACCCTGTATATCGTAAGAAAATAATTATTTACCAGCTTTGTGGTAAATAATCCGTCAGTACCTCACAGTTTGGTGTCAGTCTCACCTCGCATTTGTTTCTTCCAGGAATCAGGATGCTGGACCAACCCTTCATGACTGACATCATCGAGGCATCGTCCATCAGCCACATGCCTCAGGTTATTGACATCTACAGCGCCAGCTGGGGACCAACTGACGACGGCAAGACGGTTGACGGACCGAGGGAGCTCACCCTGCAGGCCATGGCCGACGGCGTGAACAAGGTGAGGAATTAAAGTGATCTTTTATTTGAACTCAGCTTAGTTTTGTTGACAGGCTGAATTTTCTTCATCGGCCATCTTGTTCTTCTCATTGTGACTTTGTAAAAACAGCGAGTTTCTAATTTAGTCGTATTTCTGCACCGACCTTCACTTTAATCCCATTATGCAAAACTGTTGCTGGGACCACATTTAATGTGGACTCTGGGACCACAGCATATTTATGAGTTGAATTCAGTGAAGTTTTAGAGCTGTGGGAGCCACACACACACACAGATACACACACAGCTGCCATTAAACCAGCGCCTCTGCCAATTATTTGCTCGATTAAACATGATGCGCCACATGCCCACAGGTGTGGGTTGCTCTGAGGTGACCCCCACTCACAGGCAGCACGGCTGAGTACGAGCCGATCTGCATGTAGCTGGGATTATTTGTACAGAGCTAGAAGAGTCTCCGCGTGGCCTTTGATGTTCTGATGATATTCTGATGTCTTTTCAAGCGTTGTCTTTTTTTTTTTTTTATATTATTACTACCAATAATGTAAATGAATCAGATGGTGGAAACCAAGTCTGAAATAAAAGATAAGATGAGAAAGTTGGCATAAAAGAGAAGCTGTTTTAAATGTCTTTTTTAAATAGACTACATTTGTGTACTAGTAACAAAGTTAGGTTTATGTTGTTGATTTAGATATTTTGTTTATAAAGGAATTGCGTGTGTAATGACGTTTTTTTTTTGTTTTTTTTCCCTGTTTGGGTTGTTTTATGTTATGTCAAGGATTTCATGTTTTTGACAGTTTTTATTTTAGGAAGTAACAATTAACAATAGGTATTCAACTCAACATAAAACACACGTTTTATACACTCACTGCCTGCACCTAGATTGCAGTGTGCAGTGAGACAAATAGATTAGGTTAGATAAGATTAGAGTAGGTTAGGTTATACTAGATTAGATTAGATTACAATTGATTAGATTAAATTAGGTTAGCTAATATTAGATTAAATTAGATTAGGTTAGGTAATGTAATATTAGATTAGATTAGGTTATATTAGATTATATTAGATTGTGTTAGGTTATTTTAGATTAGTATAAAATAGATTAGATTAGATTGGGTTAGGTTAGATTAGATTAGATTAGATTAGAATAGATTAGATTAGATTGAATTGGATTAGGTAAGGTTATATTAGATTAGATTAGTATACAATAGATTAGATTAGATTACATTGGATTGGATTAAGTAAGGTTAGGTTAGGTTATATTAGATTAGAATAGAATAGATTAGATTAGATTAGTATAAATTAGATTAGATTAGATTGGGTTAGGTTAGGTTAGGTTATTAGATTAGATTAGCGTAGAATAGAATAGCATAGATTAGATTGGATTGGATTGGATTAGGTTAGTTTAGACTAGATTAGATTAGGTTATCCCACACTGAGGAAATTGCCATATTGCATCAACAAAAAGGTCAGAGAATGACACAAAGAGTGAAAAATATAAATAAGATAAATTACCCACAGGTAATTATTTAGGATATGTGTATTTACACATATGAACATATATTTCTCTATATTTACACAAAGAAAATAAACGCTCTATCTTCATCATAGCTGCAAGTATTGTTGATACATTGGACAGAAGCAGAATCTGTTTTTCTGGCCACGATTCTTTTATGTGGGATTCTTCTGTGTGTCATTGTTCCGCAGCTTTGTTCAAACAATTGTTTTTCTGTGTGAGTAAATAACGTGATTTTACACAATACCATACAGCGGCACTAATTAGATAAACACAAAATCCTCGGATGATTTCTCAACTCTCATTTAAACCGTGATACGCCAGAACTGTGACTCATTTTCTAATCTACTTGGAAATTTAATGGGGTTTTTTTTTTTTTTTTTTTTGGGGGGGGGGGGAAAAGGAGGAATCCGCCCAAGCTTTTTGTTTTTTTTTTAATTTTCTGGAAATTTTTAGGGTTTTTTTTTTTTTTTTTTTTTAGGGGCGTGGAGGAAAAGGCAGCATTTATGTTTGGGCATCAGGAGATGGTGGTAGCTATGACGACTGCAACTGTGATGGCTACGCCTCAAGCATGTGGACAATCTCCATCAACTCAGCCATCAACGACGGCCGCACCGCCCTGTATGATGAGAGCTGCTCCTCCACCCTGGCCTCCACGTTCAGCAACGGACGCAAGAGAAATCCAGAGGCTGGAGTCGTGAGTGTCCTTTTGTTACCGCGTAACTCTCAAACGAACCAGCGGTAGTATTCAAATGTTTCTGGAGCTGTCATTTCGAGAACAAATTTTAGCATATGCAATAATGATAATTACATTTTTTTGTTTAAATTTACTCCCAATTCACTTACTCAATGTGAATTCCTGGCCCGTTTAGTTGAACACAATGCTGACTACTTGCAGGAATTGAAGAAAGACACATGACGATTTTGTGAGTCACTCTCGTTTTTTTCAAGTTTTAAAAGCCATCTTCTGCCACCTAGTGGAGTAGTGTTTAACTATTCTGCCCGTTACCTTCACATAGACAAACAGGAACAAAATGATTTGCAGTAAAAAAAAAAAAAGTTTTCAGACCAAATAAGTGAATTCAGATTTTTGAATTTTCTGTGATAAGTGGTTCCCTAGTGTAGCGGCTATCACGAGAGTCCTAAGTTCGATTCCCAGAGGGAACCACATGCTTGATTGTTAATTCTTCCCTTGTAAGTCGCTTTGGATAAAAGCATCTGCTAATTGTTAAAATCTAAATAAAAAAATTTGATTAGCTTTCTTGGAACAATGATTGCTAATCACCACATTAGACATCAGACAAGTGCTTCTTCTCGTTGTATTCCCACACCTTTCAGGAGGTTTGATAAGAGCAGGGATAAACCCAGAGAGCTGTTCCTCTGTAATAGCTGGCCGGATATAAAAATACGAACTTTCACCTTTATTGATTTCTTTCTGTTCAGGTGCGTCACATTGCCACAAGGGGGTTGCCATAAATAGACGACCGCAGCATTGAGAGCATTCTGGCTCTACTGTAAAGAGAGAGATCAGGGAGATCAGGTTTTATTAAAATCATCATGTGTCTTCATCCTAGTTTCTTATGTGAGCTGTTGACATCATAAAAAGAAAAGGAAAAAAGATAAAAGCGCTTCATTTCCCATGAAAAGGCTTCCCTGTTTGATGTTTGATGTTTGATGTCTCACCGGTGGGTGATTCCTGAAAAAATGACTCGATGAGTCACCGGAGTCGGACGGAATCATACAATACATGTAAACAATGAAAAGAGCTGCACTGGAGCGTGTTTATCAAGGACAGTCTGCAGACACTGTGAGCGCTGGGGTTAATAAATGTCCTTACGTATACAGTCTGACATTCAGAATTAGGCTCCTGAATTTCCCAGGGTACACAAGCAGTAGGGTTTGTGTTGGTGATTATGCAAATCACCTCTGGCTGTTGACTAAGCCACAGATCTTCCCCATGGATTCTCTTCTAATTGCAGTCGTTCTGCTATCATTTCTAATTAAGATCTTACTTAAATAAATACAATCTCAATCAAATATATATATATACAAACACAACGTGTCATCTGAGGTTTCCATGCAACAATGTAGCTAATGATAATAATCACTAGAAATGTACAATTTTTTACGCACTCCAGGTTTAATAGGACAACATTAACAACAGCTTAAGATTTGATCACAAAAATTTGAATCCCATTTACCATATCTTTGCTAGATAAATAATCCATTGATATTTCCGCAGTTCATAATTTAATATACAGTGATTTTATATTTTACTGTTTCATTTTTTTTTAGGTTCAAAAAAGGTTTTTTTATCACAAAAATAATGAAAATTAAAAAAAAAAATTACCGTAAAATACCGCGATATAGCAAAACAAAATCTGTGATGTACTGAGGTAGCGAAAAGAGAACCGCGATATAGCGAGGGAACACTGTATTATCATTCTTACTATTGCCTGTTCTGTCCATTCTCTGTAACTGAGAGGCACCTCATAAATGATCCATTATTGTCTCTTCTTTATTTTAGGCCACTACAGACCTGTATGGGAACTGCACATTGCGCCATTCTGGTACATCAGCAGCAGCACCAGAGGCAGCTGGTGTCTTTGCCCTTGCTCTCGAGGCTAAGTATGTGTTGAATAACCCACCGGTATATTTGCTTTTTAACCATGTTTGCTGCATTTGTTAGGGAAATTAGGTGTTTGGACAATATCGGTATATCCGATATCGACCAAAAATTAATGTCGGACATCCCTGGTATTTGTTGCTTGACTGTATCTTCCTACTTTCCATTACTTTATTTCATTCAAGGGTATTTTTTTCCACCACTCTTTATCAAGAGCAGCACTAAATGAGAAGTGAAGCAGCACTTTCTCTCTCTTTAACAAAGCACTAGTTCAGTTGCGTATGCCAAGGACGGACATCATATTTGAATCAGGAAAAAAAAAAATCTGTTAATGTTATGGACGCCAAAGCTCTTAAGGTTTTCTCATTTTAAACTTCTTATATAAATGATGCAGAAAGACTCGGAATATTCAAAAAAAGCTATTTTTTTAGTCTTGTAAAAAATGTAATTTCTTTAATTTCAGTTCAGAAAATTTATAAAAATATATATTTATATATACATATATAAAATATATTTATATATTTTCTAAACTGAATTTATTTTACTCCTCAATATAATTTCAAATTTCTAAAAAAAAATATTTAAAAAAAAATGTATATATATTTATATATAATACATATATATATATTATACATTTTCTTAACTGAAATATATAATTATATAAGATAATAATTTGTATTTATATTGAGTGGTAATAGCAGCAATTGTGGATTATATTTCTACAGGCAAAAGAAATGTAATTTTTGGCTATTACAAAATAGACAGATTTAGCTAGCTGGTCTATTGCCTGAGGCTAACGATCAGAAAATAAACACAACATGGTAAGTGTTTTAAAAAAAAAAAAACGACTTTACAAGACCATATGTTATTTATTTGTCTTTGACTACATCGTGTCATTCAATGTTGAAAGGTGTCTAAACGGCCGGTACCCAAAACAATCAGACAGAGTAGCTGAATAAAGGAGCTCTGTTTGCTGTGTACACACAATAATGATGTTCTGTGGGAAGAGCGAATGCTCACCCTGTCCAGTGGCAAATAACCCCGAGGCTGTTAGGACGAGTGTGCCGCCTTTTTACTGCCCTGACACACTTGAACCATGTAACAGCTGACGGTGAGTGAGTCGGCTAGAACAAAGCTGTCGCTACATAGCCTAGATGAAGGAACAAAACAGAGACGACAGCAGTCATTAACCGTGGGGTTTTAGACACGGTGACGTTTACGTTATTACACAGATGAAATCAAGTAAAAAAAGATGAAAGAGAGATGTGTTTAAATGTGTTTTAATTAGGGCTGCCAAATTAAAGCGCTGACCACTTTAATGAATTTATGAATATTTAACAGATTTTTAGCATATAATAACACGCACTATATACCCATTGATTACACTATGAATTTATATAGTCCATACAAGTTATTTGTACAGACTGCTGGAAAGAGTTTTTGCTCCTATTGGCCAAGGTCAAAAAGCACAGCAGTGACTTATATCCACAATCTATCTGAAGCTAAATTTGTATGTTATACTTTTGAATATTTTATTAACTTTTTCCACATCACGATTAATCAGGATTCTTTGTTATGTAGCCACGGTTAGCTTAAGCATTAGCTAAACAAGATCAAAATGGACATAGGTGTACCACTGCTGTAATGCTTGAATGATAACATGCCTGCAGTCACTAGGTGGCAGCAACTCATACAGTGGTTTGTACAGATAAAAATATACATGTTATCAGGTTCTCAATAGTATTTCATTTCGCGGGGGTATGGGTCAGGGATCGTGAAAACATTTCTGTCCACAAGGGGGGGGGGGGGGGGGGGGGGGGAGAGAAAAAAATAGAA
>NC_024318.1:15779662-15814350 GCF_000523025.1 Cynoglossus semilaevis | reverse complement strand
GGGGGGGCATGACAGAAAATAATTGAGCACCACTGGCCTAATCGTAATTGCTAGCTTAACAATCACTGTTACCGTCAGCCTACGCAGGTACTTACAGTTAGTTTCTGTTCTGCTTTATCACCTCACCTTTGCCCACAACAGTCCTAACCTGACTTGGAGAGACATGCAGCATCTGTCCGTCCTGACTTCTAAGAGGAACCAGCTTCACGACGATGTCCATCAGTGGAGGAGAAACGGAGTGGGCCTGGAGTTCAACCACCTGTTCGGTTATGGGGTCCTTGATGCGGGTGCCATGGTGAAAATGGCCAGGGACTGGAGAACTGTTCCTGAGCGTTTCCACTGCGTGGCTGGATCCATTCAGGAAACACAGTGAGACCAATTTTCATGATTTTCGTTGTTGACGTTGGTGTTGGCAAACTGTTTTTTAACTCAGTGACCAACCCTTATTTCACCGGTGGGTAATTTTGACGAGGTCAGATTCAAAGAAACGTCTGCAGCAGTAAAAAGACACTTTAATATACACACCATCTCCTAAGGCTTGGATTTGTAATATTATTGTCTTATAGCTGTCTACGTGTTCGTTAGTCAATTAGTCTTTTCACAATTCAATTTAAATATCCAATAGCTGTGCAGCGGATTTACTGATTTAATTAAGACAATGGTTGAAATGAACTCCCCGTAGGTTAGCTTATTATTTTAGGGACCACAGCTTTTATTGTTTTTCAACACGATTATCGACTTGTTCACATGAAACATGAACTCATTTCTAGCATTATACTTTTTTTTTTTTTTTTGGTTTTTGTTGCTTTTACTTCCACGCATTCAGGTAAATAGCCTAATAGGCAGAAAAATGCTAATGAGCAAATATCTTAAAACTCAAAATAATTTTTTATGGCTAAATATTTGCGAAGTCACCAAAAATCTTGCATCACATCATGATCATATATATATTAATTATATATATGTGTGTGTATATATATATGTATATACAGTGTGTATATATGTATGTACTGTATATATGTATATACGTATATATGTATATACGTATATATGTATATACAGTGTGTATATATGTATGTATATATGTCTATATATGTATATATATGTATGCATATATGTATATGTGTATGTATATGTCCCTGGTGCTGTGTTAGTGTGTCCGTTCTTGCTGCCTTCCTTTTGTACAGCACGTCTGTTCTTGCCTTGTTTCACCCATAATCCCGCCGCCGTTCCTCCACACACTTCCTCATACAGTATACAGTGCCCGTAGCCTCCGTCCCTGCCATTCATTTCTCTTCCACTCCTACTCACCGCTGGGTGATGCCTGGTGGTTTCCTGTGTCCTACCTTCTTATTCATTTCAGTTAAAGCCTGACAAATGGCTCGACACGGTTCGCCCTGGAAGAGAACTGTCAATTAAACTGACTCACAGCCAGGGGAATATTCCAGGTGGCAGTGTGCATGTGTGTGTGAACCTAGACTTACAGATTTGCATTGTGAAAGTGACAATGTGCGGGTAAAGATAAAAACCCCCCCGCGCCTGAATAAAGGGTGGCGGGGCAACGCCAGCGCCCCCCCCCCCCCATTAACAACTCCTTGTCCTTATTTTAGTGTGTAATCAGTGCTGCACAGATGATGCACACTGTCACGACAACATGGTGTGATAGTTGTTCAGTGTGTGTGTGTGTGTGAGTCAGTCTCCCCAATGTGCTGTTGCAGCAACAAAAGGAGCATCCCTGAAAAAGAGACATGACCCCTGTTCAATCCCTGAGGACCTCGCACGCTAATACGCCAGCGAACCTGCCATTACGTGCAGATTGCCGGGGCTGCATCGATCATTCTGGGTTTCAAAGACGTGGGGGAACCTTTCATTATCTAAAACGATAACCGCTCATCACGTCGCTGTTTATGCCGGGCGACAATGACGAATTGTAATTTCCATGCTATTTCCGTGCCGCGTGCTAACAACGCTACACGCCACTAGCCGCGCCTGTTGGACTGTTTCCACAGCAGCACCACGCAGCTTTTCTCGCCTCTGTTGTGGTGGAGATATGATTGTAAAAAAAAAACAAAAAACAAGCTACCTCTGATAATAATGCATCAAAAAGAAAAGTAATAAACACCAACGCAGCCATCCTGGCAATCACGGCGCTCAGAGCTTATCTAATATCTGCTCCGGCAGCGGCTTGCTGGGCTGTGGGAGATCTTTTCATTATGAATGGAGATGTCACGCAGTGGCCCCTCTGTGCAGGAGGGTTGGTTTTAATCTCCACTGCTCCTGGCCTTCAGAGTGAACCTTTCCCACACTGTAATTACTTTCTTGTAAATAATAAAACAAAACCTTTTCACCCCGATACAGACGCAATGAAATGGTACACTCAGAGTCCAACTCATATATTTACATATACATTATGATACGTTTTTTCAAATATTACTGCCTTTCTGACTAATAAAATACACTCATATAGGATACAGTAAAGTGATCATCAACTGCCGGCCCGCTGGCCGAATCCAGCTCGCCGAACCGTCTTATTCGGCCCGTGACAGCAATTCAAAATATAAATTAAATAATATTGTTCAACAGAAATATAATATTTACTCAATTTTATTTGACTGTCCAATCTCCAAGGTATTTGTCCAGATTTTTTTTTTATATTGTACTTAAGTATATATTGTATTTATGTATGTACATATATGTATTAAAATTCATCAAGCGGACCCGACTGAACACCCTAGCGGTCCGCTTATGGCCCGCAAGCCGTATGTTTGCCAGCCCTTCACTAAAGGTTTTCGGTCCTTCATACTGACGCCTGCAACTTAACTAAAATATCCTGGATTTTCGTGCAAACACAACACAGAGGAAGGGAGGGAGGGAGAGACAGTCTGTGCGTGGGGTACTGTGTGTGTGGGGGTGGGTGTTTACCGATTGATCCAAGACGTAGAGAGTCCTGATTGGTCAGTTCGAGTAAGCCTCAGAGTCATCAGTCTTCATCCCGGGGAGGCTTAATCTGTTGTTTACCAGAGAGGATTAGTCGGTTTTTTGTGTTTCCCAAATACGAAACCCACTTCACTTCAGACTACACCTACATGTCAGGATGAACAAACGATACAAGTGTTTTTCACAGTGTACTGCAACAGGGATTGTTAGATTACGCAGGAAAGTAAAAAGCAATTGTAAAAGGCATCCTGTTGGAAATAGTGAATTTTTTAATTTGATACTGATATCGATACGTCGTGTCCATGATCACATGGAGTCACTGCTCTCTTCTGGTCAGTGGTCACGTGACTCGAATGGGGGGGGGGGGGGGGGGGGGGGGGGGGGGGGGGGGGGGGGGTTGCGCACACAACAGTCTGTATGTAGTAGGTTACCCTAAAATATGTGGAGGTATTTATTAATTAGTATCAATACTTTATGAAAGTGATCAATACTCGTGCGTATCAATATATATATATATATATATATCAATACCGTGGAATTAATACTGGTTGAAAAGTGAGGCCTTAAAAGACCTGATCGATGATGTCATAAAAAAATGTTATTAAATATTTTTAGGATTTCTTTGATACATTGTCATGTAATAGATGTCAACCTTCTCAAGTAGGGGGGCGGGCCCCTCGGGGGGGGCGTTGTAAGGTACCAGTTGGGTCGTGAGGGGCTTCCAATGGAATATGGCATACTGGACATAAGTGTACCACTGCTGTAATTGAATGATAACAAGCCTCCAGTCACTAGGTGGCAGCAACTCATACAGTGGTTTGTACTCAGTCGGTTCTCAATAGTATTTCAATTTGCGGGGGTGTGGGTCGGAGGGGGGCGTGAAAGCATTTCTGTCCTCAAGGGGGAGGCATGACAGAAAATAATTGAGAACCACTGAGTTAGGTTAGGTTATAACCAGGTGGACCGTGTGTCTGTGTGTGTGATTTCCAGCTGAACCAACACGGTTCTGCTTTTCTGGGAAGAGTCATTTGTCGTCTCGCTGATGCACTCACCTCTCACTGCTCAGCCTTATATTTGATTCATCATTTTTCTCCCTATGTCGCTAATTCCCTCCCCATTTGTCTCAGCCCGCGACAGGGTTTTTTTGGTGTGTCGACTTCCACGGTTTTTGTTCACCGCTGTTCCCCCCGCTGTGTTGCCACTCAATATTTCTCTCCCATCAGCCATTGAGAAGAGAACAGTCTGAGTGTCTGGTGCAAAGAGCAGTCGGCTCTTTACGCAGTGTTCTGAACACATTCACAGGAAATGGACCTCACAATTTGAAACGATTTATAGTCGTCTCGTTTTACCACTACGAAGTGTCTTGGTTTTATAGCAGGGTGTTAAAATGACGGTTTCCAACATAAGAACATTTCACTCTCTCTCTCTCTCTCTGTCTGTCTCTCTCTCAGCTTCTCTTTTTGAAAATTGATGTTTCCATCTTGCAGTTTAACACATGGATTATCTAAAAAAAAAAAAAAAAAAAAGAACTTGTAATGAGAACTTGACTTTACTTTTAATGCCGTATCATCTTCTGATGTCAGTGTGTTCTGGTTTTACAAACTGCCATAGTGCAGTGCAGCGGCCCCTCGTTTATCGCCGTAGATAGGTTCCAAGGCGTGCCGCGAGAACTGAATTTCCGCAGAAAAGGAAGAAGTAGCACGTTTGGGATGCATTACAGGGGGTGAAAATCGAAAATTCAAGAGAAGTGCAACGCAAAGAAATCACAAAAAAAAAAAAAAAAATCACGAATCAGTGAACTGCCTGGACCAGAGAGACAAGGGATGCAGTGGGATCTGGACATCAGTCAAAGCACCAATCACAGGCCCGATCAGGAAGCAGGAAGCTGTGATTTGTCGTCTACCTCCCATTAATATTTCAATGTATTTCATATTTTATTGTACTTGTATTTATTACTGTACAGTGTATTTACGTTTTAATGGATTTAATGAGAAATTTTGAGGTATTCATATATTGTATTGCAATATTTCTAGAATTTTCCAGAAAATCCGAGATACAGTATATTCTATATATACAGTTTTCAAAAACCCGCAAAGTCGTGAATCCGCGAAAGATGAACCGCAAAATAGCGAGGGACTACTGTACTACCTTTTCGTTCCTGTAGCTACTTCATATATACCTGGACGACGAGAGACTAGCTTGGCAGCATAAGTCAAAAGGGAAAAACAAGTGTTCTTAATATAATGTCATAACACTTTTGCCTCTGTTTTCCAGTAAAATCCAGTCGGGCAGCAAGCTGGTTCTGGCCATCACCACTGAAGCCTGCCAGGGGAAGGACAACTTCGTCCGCTACCTGGAGCACGTCCAGGCGGTGGTCACCGTCAATGCCAGCCGCCGCGGGGACCTGAACATCAACATGACCTCGCCCATGGGCACCAAGTCCATCCTACTGAGCCGCAGGCCTCGCGACGACGACTCCAAGGTAGGCTTCGACAAGTGGCCCTTCATGACGACCCACACCTGGGGCGAGGACCCGCGAGGGACCTGGGTCCTGGAAGTAGGCTTCAGCGGTGACGAGGAACAGCGCGGCGTCCTGAAAGAGTGGACTCTCATGCTGCACGGAACACAAAGTGCACCTTACATAGACCAGATAGTGCGTGATTACCAGTCCAAACTGGCCATGTCTAAAAAGGAGGAGCTAGAGGATGAGCTGGATGAGGCGATAGACAGAAGTTTGAAGAGTTTGATGAGTAAAACCAACTAAAGAAAAAGGAAAAAAAAAAAATCTCGTCCGCTTGCATGTTGCCAACTCTTTTTCTTATCCTCTATCTGAATCACTCTATCCTCTTCATTCCTCGGCATCATCCTGGGTTTTCCCCAGTTTCATTGCCCGTCCTTTGTTTTGCCTTCCTTCCTCTTATTAGTTTTTGCTAACCAGTGTTTCATTTAGCCCCCCTCACCCCCCAACCTGTAATGAATGTTTCATGTAATCCAGTCATGGTTAAAGTGTAAACGTCAGTGATCTGATCAGAGAAGGTAGAACGGTAGCGTGTGAATTTGTGCACTCCGCACTCAGATTTGTACATAAGCCAAATTGAATCCACTCTTTCGTGCTTTTCCGTTGACCAGCCCCGCGCCTCTCCTCTGCCAACTGTTATACAGTTTGTGCCTGTAAATGATTTTCTGTGTCATTCTAGTTAAAGTTTAATATCTTGCAAACAGAGCAGTGAAACTTCTTTCTGTTTATATTTTTGTGACATGCACTGTTTCTATAAACACGGAAAGGGATTACGATTCATTTTGCAGCCTGTGGCCCCTCTGTTCATACTTCACATTCTTTAACATGTACCGTAATAAATCTACTCAGACTATTTATTAAGGCACCCGAGTGATTTACGAGGCTCTGCGCAAAACGCAAAGTAGAAATAGATTGTCATCGGTTGTGGTGAAAAATTCTCGCCAGCTCTCGGTTGAATTCTAACCTTGTTTTTCTAAGTATGTATTGCGCTGTCCAATATACTCAAAGCATCAACGAACGATAACAGTCAACAAGAACGGTGGAAATTTAAACAAAATACACTGCAACAAAAAAGTATTCTATTAATTATTTTTTCATTTTCTGCATTTCTCTCTATTGTCTCTTTTCTTTTCTTATGCAGTTCATTTATATTCTAAAGACATATTTGACCACGTTCAAAGCACAGTGTGACAAATCAGGGACATATAAACCTGAAAGTATTCCCTGTGGATGATCGGATGATTAAAAATTTGAGAAAAAAAAAAAAAAAAGAAAAACTATCTTTTAAAAGTGAAAACAGGAGGTCATGTGATTCGTTCCTACGGTGTGGCGTCACTCGATTTTCGCCGTTAGTCACTCACTGTCGCTAACACAGTTATAACATCATATTAATCATAATCTAGGACATAAAAACATCCGAAGAGTCTCACTTACACCTGGGAGTCATAATGAAGGGCAAAAGTTCCCAAAAAAATCATGACAAATGTAAGAAAGAGAATGTAGCGCAATCCATACAACAGGCCAGTGTGTAAGAAAGAGAATGTAGCGCAATCCAATAGTACAACAGACCAATATAAACAAAGCCGTCGTCTGCGTATAACGCCACGCGACAACGCATTCGTCCGTTCTGGTTGACATCTAATTTCTTGTATGCGGTGTGTGAGACGTGTCATTGAACCACACGCAGCACTTAAATGCCAGGGTGTGTGAGACGTGTCATTGAACCACAGCAGCAGCAGCATTTAAATGCCAATTGTTTTTATTGTTCCAAATATCAGCAAGCAAATTGTTACACAGCAAAATTGTGATGAGAGCAGGCAGTGGCATCGACGTGAAGAAATTAAACTGCGGGGGTTGATTATTTTAATCGAGTTCTTCTTTTGTTACCAGGGTGATTCAAAACGTTAGATGAGACAGATGCTGTAATTTATTTATTTGAAAAAGTACAATTTTAATAACCAAAAGTGTTAACACAGACTTTAGGACTCTATCGTTGTCGAATGTTGAGCTACGCTCACTGCTTTTTCCAACCCTCGGAAATGTTATTATCAGATCTAGTTGTTTTCAGTTTCATTTTTCAAACAATAGAAAATAGTAAATATGGGAAAAAAAATCAAATGTAAAAATATTTGTCAAAGCAGAAGGAAGCCCAAAACACTGGCCCTTTCAACATTCTCTTGGGAGTTTCATTATTCATTAAGTAAAATTTTGGTCATTACTATTGAATCTGTTAGCGACATTGTTAGTGTTTCACCGAGTCGTAACTTTCTGCTGGTTTCACTGTTTCTTCTTGCGAGACTTCTCAATCGTAGTCTCCACAACCATGGACGTCTCCTCGTACCTTTTCATGTCAGGACCTTTGGTGAACTTCTCTACAGACTCCATCATTTTCACCTTCTCGTAGCTCAACGGAGCTCCGTTAAGGCCGCCGGAGCTGGTGCTTGTGCTGAAACTGGAGCTTGAGCTTGTACCGGAAGGCAGACTTGGGGTGGGATCCTTTGAGTCGAAGCTTGGGTCCATGATCGGAGGGGTGTGGCGTGACTCTTTAGAAGGAATCTCCTCGCTCTTGTGCTTATTTTTACCTCCTGTCTCCTTGTCTCTTGCACCCTTATTACCCTGCTTAGCCCCTCCATTAATGGGCAAAGTTGGGTCCAGAGACTTCTGGTCGCCCATGGGCGGAGGTGGTGGAGGAGAGGGTGTGGTGTGTCCGTAAGGCTGATACGGAGCCACCATTCCATCTCTGATAGTGACATAAACGTGGCCGCCCGATGGAGTGGATGTGTAGAAACAAGGGTCGGAATAGCTGCTATCGCCGCTAACAAGGACGTAGCGACCCTTGGTGTAGAAGTCAGCCGGTGGTTCAGGCCTCCTGTACCTCCTCATTCTGTCTCTGACGATGTTGCGAAGGGTGTCAAACGCTCGGCTGATCTGCGCTCCATCTGGAACGTCTTGCGGAGACATTCCGGAGAGGACAGGCCTCTGATCTTGCTTCTTCACCCTCTCCTTGTCCACTTTCTCAGACAGGGTAACTTTTCTTTCTTCCTCTTGACCTTCCCCATGAGCTCCTCCTCTCCTCCCATCGAGGCCACTTCCATTTGCATCGTTTGTGCTCTGCTCTTTCTTTTTCAGGATCCTTTTTGCCAGATTCTTCTGGCGAGGCTTGATGCTGGTAATGTCTTGGAGAGCGTGGGTGATATCTGAGCAAACATGGAGCCAAAATAAACCCGATAAGCCAGGGAAAGAAAACACTGTGCAAACTAGAGTCGGGGTTCAAGAAAATCAAGACACTCACTAAACTGAGTGTCTAAGAGACAGTAGCACAGATGCCAACAATAGCAGCTTGATTGTATTTGCTTCTAATAGTTATTCTAAATTGAAGGCAGCTGTGACATGCTAATGGTACCCTTACCTCTCATTCCGCTCGATGTAGTCGGTGTGTGAGTGTAGTGGCAATTAGCGCTGAACATGGAAATTGGAGTACCAAGGATTGCTGAATTTAACCTGCAGGAACAAAAGCAGCAACCAAAATGAAACGTCTTCGACAGCCAGAGCAGCTTCACATTACTAAATAAACAATTTAGTCATGATTCGCATTATTGAAAAAAGAAGATAATAGCTAAAGGTTAAAACACCAGAGTGAACCCAATGTGAAAACAATTTTGATACTTCTTTTCCAGGCGATTGTGTTGTCGCACATTGCCATCTGGTGGCGGTTATTGTACACTACATTTGTTTAAACCCTAGTTACTGCCTAAATGACTTCCAATCAGAGGTGGTAGTTGACGTACATTTAATAGTACATGTAGTAGTTTTGGGACTAGGTAATTGACACTTAAGTACATTTTGACTCAAGTATTTTATTTCTCTACATTGTAAAACAACGTGTTACTGAGTAAAAATTAAATGCGCAAAAAAAAAAAACAACCCCAAAACAATCTGCAATAACTGAAAAGAAATTTGGCGGCGTGCATTTCCAACTATTGTAGCCAGATAACGTTGCCTAAGAGACGGACTCTCGCCTGTCGTTGGAGGATGGCAGGTGCTGAACAGGAAGTTGATTTTGAATGCCAAGCAGGGAGCACCTGTGGAGCCGAGGACTCAGAAAGAGAATTAAATCGTTGGCCATATCTCAACTAGCTCTTAGTTTTCAAATAACTTTATCGTGCAGAATGTGCCTGCCTCGGCGGACGGAGCTGTCGCTGTCGAAACTTCCACGTCAAACCTGCCAAAGCGTGTGGCGGTAAGTAGAGTATCTGTGTTTTTGTCTGTGTATCTCAAACGCTATGTTTTTTGTTTGGTTAAAACTTTTTCCGTTAAGCAAAATGTGGCCTCGTTATATCAATTATTTCACCTAGCTTAGCTTCCATGCTGATTTATATCAATTATTTCACCTAGCTTAGCCTCCAACTAACGCTTCAGTGGAGTAGCCCAGTTTAAGTGAATCGCCAGAGCACAGCCAGAAATAATACGAGTGTATGATAGTAATTGCACTTATTCTCTAATGAAGCCATTTTAATTCATGTATAATAGACTAGCTGGTTTGTTGTTCGCGGGTTAGCGCTACGCACTTTAAAAACTAACTGCTCAAACTAAACTGGAGCTTTCAGTGTAGCAGGGCACTTCATTTAATTTCTTTATACTAGCAGTCAGTGTGCTCGTTTGTCAGTTAGGACAATTGATATTATTCTTTAGTCAGTCATTTGTATTTAAGTGGGCTTTAGTGGCTTGAATTTTTAGTGTAAGCGTTCAAATAGATAAAAGAATTCTCAACTTATATCACTGGCATTTGAACTGTTAAAAATAACTAGTTGCAAATTAGATGCATGACTCGTCCAATTTGCATCAAGTAATTCAAAGTAACTAAGTAACTTTCTCAAAGTAATTCAAGTTTATTTTTTACTTTCACTCAAGTAGAATTTTGAGTGGAATTTAAGCATAGTAAAATACTTTTTATCCACCTCTGCTTCCAATATTTATCACCAATATTCATTTAAATAAAAGTGAATTGTAGATTGAAATATAGAAGATATTGGTCAATGTTATACTTAATAACAGGAAATGGGAAAATAAAACAATAAAACATGTACCTAATATCTTATATAATATACTATTTATGTATATATATATATATATGGTGGGATGTAATTATATACAGTTTATGTATGTGTGTATGTGCAGTTATGATATAAGATTTCATCATTTCCACTTGGATGTTTTGTCAACCAGAAGAACTCAGCCTACCTGCTGCCCTCGTTCTCAATGATCCTCTTGTAATTCTCCAGTTCGTTTTTGAGCGACGTCTGGTGCGTGGCCAGGTGTCGGCATTCACAGATGAACTTCTCCAGGGACCTCTCGGCTTCCTCGATCTCCTTTCGTAAGGATTCTATTTTCTCATTGTACATCTGGATCTCACTATCGTACCTGTCCTCTGTGTTTTTAAAGGTTTGCTCTAACATCATTGTCTGCCAGAAAGGAAGAAGGGACAAAGTTTAGCTTATTCAGCTAATTATGTGTTGAAATTTAATGCTCAAATAAGTGGTTGTGTAAAGTTTAATGATATACTATTTTCTGGCATATGTACTGCAATACAAGAAATGCCAACGTATTTAATTTTAAGTGTATTCTTAAAATAAAATATCTAGTAAATCATGGCAATTAACATAGGTGGAGATCATTTCATTCATAGCCATGATTTTTAATATTTTTTTGGTATGTAAAAAGCTGTTTTTATCATTTTAATGTTAGCTAGTGTCCAGCAGGGGGTGCTCACGATGTTCTGCACTGAGGGGAGATCTGATTCCACTATGTTTTCTAACATAATTAAGCAAGAAAATTATTTTCATAAAAAAAATCAGTTGTCATAAGTTGTATACGACCAACCTTAGAAAGAATATTAACAAATAAGTATTAGAAGGTGGGGAACTCATGACTAAAAGTGTAGGAAAACAATTAATAAATAAAATTAACATAAAAATGTAAAACAATTTACATTAATACGAAATAAAACTGTTAAAAATGTAAAACAATTTACATTAATATGAAATAAAACCACTTACTTTCAACTGATGTGTGTTCTGCTATAGTCATAAAAACTATTAAACGAATTAAATAATTATTATAAAATATTATTTAAAAAAAGATAAAAAAAATAGGGTCAATAAGAAAATGAACAGATCTCTGAATATAAATGTATATATACATATATGTAAATCTAATGTATTTCTCACTAGCTAGCTATAACTGTTACTCTTTTGAAAATGTATTTTGAGTTGTCAATGTAAGAAACAAGTAATTCACGGAGACTTGTTGTCATAGTGACCATGTACACCACCTCAGTCTGTAGGCGTTGTTTCTGAGCCTGAAGCTGACAAAGGGTGCTCTTGTATTCCTCCAACTGACTCTGAAGCTCCGGCACCGTCCTCTGCACCTGTACATGTAAACACGTAATTACAAATTTTATTCTTATTGTGGCACAAATATATATACATGCTATTTTAATTAATAGGAATATTGGAATGTCATATATATGTATATATATTTATGTATGTTAAGCTACATAATACTGGATAGAGATAAATGAGGAATTCTTAAGAAACCATACGCAAACAATTTTGTTCATCTACTCCCATCGACTCATTTGACTACTTTTAGATTTTTGTTTTCTTTGTATTTTATACTACAAATATACTTGGTTCCAGAATATGAGTGATCACACTTTCAGACTAAACAACACCATTATAGATAAAATGATGGAAATAATATAGACACATGATGGATGGGAAAAAAAATGAGCATGCAGGGCCAATCTTTGTGACATTTGCTTCAAAGGGTGACATTCAATCATATTTACACTGCCAACATGTCTCCAGTTCTGTTAGATAGTGTGTCTTGTAGAGCCACTGGGCAGTAACCTCATCAACCCTGCACACATATCGAGGTGTGACACATGCAAACACCATCCGGAACGCAAACACACCAGCACATAAGCACACACTCTGACCACATTAGTGACCTCACCTCAGAGATGCCCACTGACCCATCAAGAATAGGCGGAATCGTTTGGTGGATTTGATGCAGAACGTCCACGTACGTCTGGATCTCTGCAAGGTTCTGCAGCAATCATTTATAGGAGGAAGAATATAATATACACAATATATTGCATCCTAGTAATGTAACCCGTAACATATTATGACATTTAAAGTAATATATTTTCATTGCTTAGACAAAGGTTTCCTCTCAGCCCAACATCTTTTAATATCATGACTGTGGAATAATAAACACTTTCTTTTTCTCTCCCCTGCCCTACCAGCCAGCTAACATATAAATGAATCAAGTGTATTGTTTGCCCCCTAAGCCACAACTGGCATTTATTTGTCTCTGTTGTGATGTAGCCTAGTCTCGTACAGCGCTAAACAGCTGAGCCTAAATTAGCCAACTGTCCACCTGCATAGCTACTAGACGCTGGACAAAATCAATAATTGATATAACGTGATGACCACCGCACAACTAATTTGGGGAGAATTTGATTCATTGGTAGAGCATGTGAAGCTATGAGTATACTTAAGCTCCCTGTCCCTGTCTCCTTTGTCCCAAGAAGTACCTATTCATACTGCTGGTCTCTTTTCATTTACCAATTGCAATAGAATGCCTAGAAAGGAAAGGCTGCCTGGAGAAGCAGCTCTCTGCCCTCCAGGATAAGCAGCCAAGGAGGATGAGGAGGCTGGCGTACCTCCTCAACCCATTAATATTTTGTTGTTTAAAAAAAAAAAAAAAATCTCACACTGCTATAATAAAACAGCCCCAAAAGGTTCCTCTTATTACGTGCCCCCAAAATGGGGTTTGGTTACGTATGGTATGTTGCCAACATAGCAGCGTTTTTCAACTTTTCACCTAATTTGTGGTGCTATATGTGGAAGAAGCCACAGACATTTTTGCCCTTCATTACGGCTCCCAAGGTTTAGTCCGACTCTTCTGATTCTTCTGTTTTCACGTCCTAGATTATAGGGGGCAGGTGGCCCTATGGGTAAAGTGTAATTTTTTTCCTACTCGCTCTTCATAGATAAGGAATTCTTACTAAAGATTCAGGTTTGAAACGATACGACACTGGGCACCTGTGTCAAAACATATCTCTGGGATCTCAAAAGCTCGAAGCATGACATTGACCTTCCAAGTGTCAAATCTGTAAATACAGTACAGGATGTGGAGTAAACAGCTACCGTACCATAAGGCACAAAAATACACTCTAGCATCTCTAGCATCAGCGTTTAGCATTTACTTGCCCGGAACATCGTTCCCTCGATATGAATTGAATTCGTATGATCTGCGATAACACATTTGACACTGGGAAGCTCGTCAAAAAATACATTTGCTAAAACTATAATTTGTAATTCGTGTGCAGCAGAGATTCAGACCGTGACGACCAAAGTAAATGATTATGATGACATGAGAATATTCCCCCGAGAGCTGTGGCCTAGAAATGGTTTTTAACATACAATCGATACATTTATCTTAAAATATTAGATTCTGTGAAATACCAAGACTAAAAACTCGACTTTTCTGAATTTATCATGCTTAATTACGATGACAATTAGTCAAATTAAATGGGTTCTTTTAGTAATCTTTATCACGCCACTGATTTGATTCTGTTCAAATAGATTCTGGTTTAAATAGAGTTTTACCTCTAGACTTCCCAAACAGCAATTACCTAACCTAAAATGTTAGGTAATTACGTTGTTAGCCTTTAACATTTTGATTACTACTGCTCTCAAATGATTTTTTTCGTATTTAGGGACTCTGACCTTCTTTTGTCTATCGCTGATGAAATTGATGTCGTCCTGCAGGAACTGCGACTGGATCTGGTACTCCAGGTTTCTGAGGAGAGCATTGTCAGCCTCCTGTGAAGAAAGAGGGGAAGAAAGGATCGAAGAGGTGAGACGCAGAGACTTTGAAAGGTTAGTCTTTACATCGTTACATTACACGACGATAATTTCATGATATTTAATGATATTCGGTTCAAACCTGGTTTAATTCTTCCAGTGTGCTACGTAGCCCTTCTTGGTAATCACATTCATTTTTATATCTGGGGAAAAAAAAAAAAAAAAGAAGTTCATGTGATTATACCAAACACGCCCAGGAGTCACAACAATAAAAACCATGCTGTTCATGCAAAATTATACGTTTTAAAAGACAGTATCTCTGCTCCTTCCTGTGATTATACCAAACACGCCCAGGAGTTACAACAATAAAAACAATGCTGTTCATGCAAAAAATCCATTAAACGTTCTAAAAGACAGTATCTCTGCTCCTTCACGTCAACATCGTCCCAGTGGGTCAGCTGCTAAAACAAAGCAAATTAAGTCTGGTTAAGGCCGTCTCTCTTCACCAGCTGATAAAACCTCCGTCCTTTAACATCGTAAGGAGGCTTTTCTACTGTGGACCGATGTGATTACATGATTCATCTTCGGTCTTTGTCGAGACGTCGTCTCTTCTCATCAGGTTCACGTTATTAACATGTCTCTCAAACACTTGATTTAGTCAATTTTATGAATTTCAGACAGACGATTATAAAGTCCATGTGTCTGTCTTCCCTGTATGTATTAATAGTCATATAAACTGGAGAAGCCACAGTATACATGGTAATACATTCAGGTAAAGGTAAAGGTTAACATTAAGTGGTTGCAACAAGACTTGTAGGCCAGGATTGTAAATGAAAAAAAGAAATCCTGTCCTTTTTAAGGATCTTCGACAAGTATTCGTTGAGAGCGTCCTAGGTTTGATTCCTACAGGAACCACAAGCTTGACAATGTCCTCCC
The DNA here is from genome assembly GCF_000523025.1 of Cynoglossus semilaevis. Taxonomy (NCBI): domain Eukaryota; kingdom Metazoa; phylum Chordata; class Actinopteri; order Pleuronectiformes; family Cynoglossidae; genus Cynoglossus; species Cynoglossus semilaevis. The sequence goes on along the minus strand of NC_024318.1, from coordinate 15,799,083 downwards.
TGTGAGTCACTTTGGCTGAAAGTCTAGATGTCTAGATGTTATGTAATGTAATCATTTCTGATGACTTTGACCTCTGAGGGTTAAGCAAAAAAAACCAATGACGGCTCACTCTCTTACTTGTCTGTTAATTCATCCAACAGGCAGCAGGCGTCCTTCAGCTCTTGCTCCAACTCGGCATGTTCCGAGGAGAGCTCTCTGATGTGCTGTCTGTTGACTCTAATCTGCTCCGTGAAGGCGTCCTCCCAGCCACTTGTCTCCTCAAGGCGCTGTAATGCCTCCAATTGCTTGCGAAACACAGCGTTGCGCTGCTCCAGGACTCGTGCCCTGTTGATGTACTGCGAAAAGCGGGAATTGAGCCCCTGAAGGCTCTGAGTGGCCGAGACGCTAGATGACTCTTGGGGTTCCTCATCTGTCACATCTGTGCGTTCATACTTCTCCTTGCGCACTTCGTGCAGGTAGCTGGTCCTAAACATGGTGGTACACGGCTCCCCTTCCGGGCGGATGGTGTCTCTCGAGGGCTTTAAGCTTTCAGCACCTCTATGGTGTGAATGTCCGGATGCTCACCCTTAGCGTCTCATTCTACACTGAAAGCTACACGGCGCTGGCTGCTGCCGAAATATGCCCCCAAACCTCATGTGGCCGTGACAGTGCATTTTTCCCAGGTCGGGGACCTTCCACGGAGTATTGTTGCTTTTGTGGCAGAGATTTCAAAGGCTTTGCTCTGAACAAAGCGCAGCACAAACACAAATGTTTGACTGGGCCTGGAAACCACTGGGCTGTCGTGCACTGAATGTGTGCCTCTCAGTCAGCTGCTTTCTTTAACTACTTTCTGTTGTGTTGTGTAGCACTCGCTGTACTCGCTTCGAAAACAACAACGAACGTTCCCAGCCTCGTGTCCCAGTAAACACTGCAGGAAATGTTCGAGCGACATTTTCTCTCTGAGACTAGATTAGATTCATGTTTTTGCTCATTTCTTTCATATGCAAGTGGCACTATTAAGGCAAATAGGGTTGGTTAGGGCAAGTAAGTACCGTGTTGAGGGAACGTGATTCCTTTTGAAAACGTTCAGCTATTGCTATTTCCCCACGATGCCTCAGCCAAGTATATTCCTTCCTCTTAATAAGCAACTCTGATAGCACTTAACTCCGGCCTTGTTTATCTTCATGTCTACGTACGGGGCGCTATCAGTCATTGTTTCGGTGCATACATTAAATATGAGCGTGAGTCATGTATGAATTACTCCTACAGTGTTCGGCTCTAACACTCTATTAAATGAACAGAACACACATACAGTTTATATATGTAGTATATATATATATATATATTTATATATATATATATATATATATACACCCTGCTTTCAGCTTTTTATTTCAAAAATGTATACTGGAAATAATCATTTATTTACACGTCTGTATTAGGTGGAAAAATACCACTTTGAAAGAAACACTCCAATCTGTTATTTTTTAAATGTTCTTTATCTCACACTCCCCCTACTGGCACCACACTTTGGGAATCTCTGCACTAATACATAGCAATATTAATACAGCAAACCTTTCTGTAACACAAATCATTTAGAGCATATGCGGCAAACTCAAGGCCTGGGGGCCAAATGCGGTCTGCCAAGCCATTTTGTGCGGCCCGCTATGTTGTGTTATATCTTTACGTATTATTTTTGACAATTTCCCATTATTCGCTTCCATAGTGTAGTGGTTGTCCTGCCTGCTTACATGTAGAAGGTTCTGGGTTTGAGTCCCAGAGGAACCACATACTCCGCACCTTTCTTGGTTAGCCTGTAGCAAGAGGTCCGCTGTTAACGCGACAATTTCCCCAGTGTGGAATCGCTAGTGTAATGATCTGGAAAATGTGAATCGTTGGACACGCTTTGTTTAAACACGTTCAAACGAACCAATGAAGGCCTCTGGTGTACAACACATTTGTGATGCGGTGCTAAATTAGCCGTTAAAGGAGGCGAGCAGTTGATAAGGCTGTAAAACGTTGTGATCAAAAAATGAAACACAAATGTCTGCGTCATCACATAAAAGCCAGTGGACAATTATAATTATGTAGAACTAGCTCAAATGGGGTTTTACGGATGTAAATTACCATTATAAATAACATAGAACGCACCGTTGTTGACAGATAAAAAAGCACCGTCACGACGAGAGAGCCAACGTTTTGCCACCACAGGCTCCAGGTCATATATTAGGATGGATTTTGTTTCAAAGCCACTTGTTCTACTGAACACGGTCACCAATAAATCGTCTCACTCAGCAGCTGGTAACCTTTTCACAGGCTTTCTAAATACCAGGTTTTTGTGCATATTCTTCACGTACCGGGAGCTAACGCCGCCACTGACGTCTCTTCTATCTATATTCATTGTTACGAGCGACAATAAATCTGACGCCTGCTGAGATTACAGGGTTGTCTGGTTGGAAATGGAAGTGTGGTGGGTATTAGCTCTTCAGTCCTCATGGGCTACAGCACGGCCCTACATGTAAAGCTCCAACTATATAAGGGTAATAAAAACATATGAGAATTCAATACGTCTAATGCATCCAGTGATAGTTTTTTTTTTTTTAAGAAATCAATATTGTTTTGTTTTTTTCTAGCACCCGCACTGGAACAACAATAAAGCAGCTGCTGACAAGTCACTGTCGCAGCCACCAGGATCAATGGCAGCAGATAGCTATCAAAATAAAAAATGGCTCCTCACACGTAATCAGTGCAGCTGTCTGTACTTGTTCATCAAATATTTGTGACGGTTGATGGACTCGGGCGGTGCAGGACTGCATTCTGTATCCGTTCAAGGCGAACGGTTGAACGGTCGGTTCAGTCACAGTAATTAATTAGTCTTACAGTTACAGTTACAGGCCTAATTAAAGCACAGCAGTTGAGTATAAATGCAACCGTTATTTTGAAACATGCCTATTAGTGGTTGGGGGTTTAGTGTGGAAAACTATGACAACTAATGACCATGACTCGCTGCATCAGGCTGACAAGTGACATTTCACATGTTTATATCACATGTTTTTGCAGGCATGATATATAAAAAAAAAATCCATATAAACACAGAACAAATGAAAAGTCAAAATCGTTTTCTTTCAAGCACTAGTTAAACCAGAAACTTTATCTCATGCCCCTGACATTAGAGGGGTGGTCAGTATCTAATAAGGGATTTGGAACAGCAAGTAAAACCAGTTATTCAAGGTTAAATTTTTTTTTTTTAACTGACTGAGCTCTGCATTCATGCCGATTTAAAAACCTGAAATAGACCAGTATTTTCAAGATTTTCTGGTCATGTCCGAGGCAGACACCAGACCTTGAGGTGTTGTACCACTGGCTTAAATTCATTGAATCCTAAGGATAATTGTCATATACGCACGATTGGGGTGTGAATCACGTCCTCTGGTGTAGCACAGATGGGTAAATATATATATATATATATATATATATATATATATATATCATGTGCTGTAGATGCATACAGCACTGTCAAAACATTAGAAATAATGCAAGTAACCATGACTCTCTGTATTCCCCTGACCAACAGAAAAATGTAAATTTCCTCCATCCATCTTCAGCACAAAAGCGTAACGCGAGGAGACACGGCGCTGAATATGTCAGACCTGAACACGTGCTTTTTTTATTTAACAAGCCTTTTGGCTCAATGTTTCAAATCACTTTCCTTTTTTTTTTTTTTTTTCTGTCCCCAGTGAGTGCCTCGTCTCTCAGGCTGGCTTCTAACCTCTGCACTGCGCTATGTAAGTACATTACACAGCCATGATCCAACAAACTGAGTTTCCCCTTTTAGGGAACATCAATGCGATAAATGAAATGGCCAGAACAATGAAAACTGAGATCAACTGCGGACTAATTGCATGTGAGAATGTCACCTTGCCCCCATTGATGTGCTTCTGTGTTCTGTCTGAACAGAATGGGAAATGGGAAAGGTTACGACCCTCTAACTTAATCTCCATCCTGTGCAGGGTTTTTTTTTCTAGACATCAATTTACCTGGTGAACTCTATTGTCTTGCTTATATAAATGCACCCTCCCCCTCTCCACACGGCCACACTAGCGTATTATTACTTTTTATTTCTCATTTGCAATATCTTTGATTTAAGCCATTTATTACATTTTTTTTTTTTTTTTTTTTGGTGAACCACTTTGACTTTTGGTCATTCCATTAAAATCTTTAATTTTTATTTTTTTTCAAATATGGTCGAATAAGGTTTGTGTCAATATATTATTAAATGACATTGAGTTTATGTCAGTACGAAGGTCAATTCGATCATAAAACAAATAATCAAACACCTCCTGATTTGTATTCATATTAGGAATATATTAATTAATATTCTTAACATGAGCTGCTATTGCACTGGCAGAAGTCAGATTAAGTCATTGACATAATATTAATATATAATATGAAGTATAATGAATATTAAGTACTATATAAATATATTAAATGTAAATATTAATATTCCACTCGAACGGTGCTTGAGTTGTTAGGGCTCTTGCTTTTACAGTTGAAAAAAATAACTGTTTAACTGGAGTGTGTGTGTATGTGTGTTTGTGTGAATGAATGGTTGTTTGTCTCTAATATGCCTAATGACTTCTGCGATTGGCTCCAACTCCCCCGTGATCCTGAAGACTATTAACCAGCAGAAAAAAAATAAACAAACTTTAAAAAACAAAACTTTGGATCCCCCATGTGTCACATTTACTAAAAACTCATCATATAATTCCTGTAATGACCTCCCGTACCACTAGAGGTCCACGTACCCCAGTTGGGAAACAAATCATCTTGACTGTGAAAAGTGGTTCTGCCTCATTAGGACTAGAATTTGATATGAAATCCTAAATGAGAACAATGGAAAACCAATCACAAGTCAGCGACGTATTAAAGAACGCACGCACACACACCGAGCCACTTGTTTCCTCGGTCTTCGTCTGTTGTCTAAAGGAGAGATAATTAGGAGAGGAGACGAGGGGAGAGGAGAGGAGACGAGAGGAGGGGGATAGGAGAGGAGAGCAGACCAGTGAGGGCAGATGCGCGCAGCTGTTGTGTCGTCCACACTTACATGGAAACCACCGCGTTTTCACGGATTGCCACGAGGACAGAACAACTACATTCATTTTCAGGTAGGTTTCATGTCATTTTTTTTTTATTATTGGAATTTATCTTCAACAATACCATAATAACGCAACGAGAGTGTCAATTTCTTCAAACAAGAATATCCATGTGCAAAGTGTGTTGTGCAACAGATGTAAATATGTTTCTGCCTGTATAAATACCTGGAGTTGTTTAGTTTTTTTTACTAAAGTGTAACACTGTCAGAACAAAATGAGACCATTCACTCCTCACCCACTAAGAAAGTCTTTGTCTCTAAACAAATGTTTCCACAAAGGCAGTGTGGCTCACACACAAAAACAGGCTACTTCCCTGTTTAAATGTCAATTTAAATTCATAGACTGTTTTTGTCCTCCTCATGAGAGAAAAGCATAAAAAGCTCAGTGGCTTGAATGAGCCTGTTGTGATTTCACAAATAACAGCCAAAGATCTTTTATTCTGTGACCCACCACATACAGAGTGTAATATAGATAGATAGATCGAACGATCGATCGATCGATAGATAGACATTTACAGCATACCATAGAATTCTATATATCGTGTGTATATACACAGTATATCTATATATACAATGTAAATATAGATATGCTGAATATATATATATAAAAATATATATATGGGTATATGTATCTATATCTATACATATATGTGTGCATGTGTATAAATATATAGAGAGACACACATACCTTAATATATGTCTTAATTAAGGTGTCTGAATTTGTCATTGAATCCACATACTAATTGCTGGTGCACTCTGAGGTAGACGTAGAAGCTGTGCACAAGCTATGAGTTTTAAATAACAGAAAATGCTGCTCACACTGTGTTTAATGTATAAAATATATGGTGGAAAAACCAATATGATTATGTTTTATTTTTTATTATATACCTTGATAGAACTAGTGTTTCCCTGTAATCTGTGCTTCTTTGTCTGTGGTGAGTAAAGCTGCTGTTTTTCTTTTTTTTTAAGATGATAGGTTGCGTTGCCTGTGAGTTTGATGGTGGACCTAATTAGCCACTCATTCAGTGTTCGATTGTCTCGCCGAGCTCACTTTCTTCTGACGTCTTCAGTTGACAGTCGCATCCATCCAGTCTAGTATTACGGAGATCGTTCTCAAACATCTTCCATAAGAAGATCAATTTTTTTTTTTTTTGCCAGCATTTATCGTTTAACATTGAGCACTGTTTTAATCACCTATTGATTAAATGATGACTATTTGCATTTCATCTTCAGCTGGACTCATATTTAATGAAGAAGGCAGGACTATCTGTTACCAATCTCTCTAATTAAATTCTACACTGGCCGTCGCTATCATAACGACGACATCGTGTCAAACATGTCGGACCCCAACATCAGCAGCACGGTCGCAGCGCGCACAGAGATGCAGGACGGCCATCTGCCTGGTACGATGGATCAGTATGTGGATTACGACATGGACTACGGCATCCCTGCTGATGACATCCCAGACACTACACAAGGTCAGGCCTTCTACGTGGCCACCATTGTTATCGGCGCGGTGCTCGTTTGCATCATGCTCGTCTGTGGTTTGGGAAACTTCATATTCATCGCCACTTTGACGCGCTACAAAAAGCTCCGCAACCTCACCAACCTGCTTATTGCCAACCTGGCCATATCGGACTTCATTGTGGCAGTGGTATGCTGCCCGTTTCTGGTGGACTACTACGTGGTGAAACAGCTCTCCTGGAGCCACGGATTGTTGTTGTGCGCCTCTGTCAACTACTTGCGGGCCGTGTCACTCTACGTCTCCACAAATGCGTTGCTGGCCATTGCTATTGACCGGTGAGTCACTTCAGGATTCTATTCTTCCAAATGACATAAAAGCTTCTTCTCCTCCTATTTTTTCCTCCATTTAAAATGCAATGTCGATATTGACTTCACTGTATCACTGCTGCATGCTAAAACACAATGCAGGAGTAATGAGTTCCTGGGGAATGTTCAGCAGTACCAGCGCTGGTCTGTTCAGCATGCAACAGGTCTCCATCCACCTATCAAGTGTTCTAAAACAAGACAGATTGTACTCAATCCAGAAACTGTTGGTTTCAGAGCAAGTGCTTTGGAGCCTTTTTTGGCTCCTCTTTTAGCCAAGACCTGAGGCAGAGCTTTTACATTGGCTGGAACAAAATACAAACCAGGCCTGAATGCATCAGTGTTATACTAAAATTATAGCAAATATAGCACTACGTATAATGCTTCTTGCAAGTGTAAAAATTAAATGTGAATTACCTTGTAGTTAAAGATTACATTGACAACATCTGTACGGGAAAATCAAACAAACAGATATTTAATATAAGCAGTTTAGATGCAACAGCTAATTGACACCACAAAGCCTTCAGATGAGCTTACAAGGTAAACAATACGACACACACAGGGAACAGCCAGTTCATGTAGCTGATGAAGGTAATACGAGAAAATGCAGTTTATGCCACACGGCAGCTTGTACTATACAGATGGACACTAGGTGTTGCTGTAGCATCTGACCCAAGCAAGTGCCTTTCTGAAAGTTAGTTTCATTTTTAGGTATTTTTTTTTTTTACAATCAATTAATTTTTGCTTGATAGCATGTAATAATAATAATGCCCTAAAATGCCCCTCCCTCCTCTTCCTCTGTCAACGTGAGCTGTTCCTCCTTCCTATTTTGATCATAAAAATCTTAAAAGCAGTGCATTACTTATTACAACTACACAAAGTGGTTTGGCTTTGAACTCAATCAGACATGAAGCCATATTAGCTAATTCTGTTATTTTGTACAAACCATAAGTTATTTCTATGTCACAAAACTTGCAGTGTGATCTTGTATTCACCGTAATAGGCCACTATTCAAACTTTGATTCGATTGTCTGCGGACCACAGTTATGACCCCAAAATGTCCCGTACACAAAACTGATTGATTTCCCCTCCATGTACACATGATGACATTGATGGCAAATGTGCGTTGTTCATCAGCTGTGGGCTGACATCAGTGCATGGACGCGGTGTGTTGTAGTGACCTGGTGGATGGGTGGATGTTCGTCAGTCTAACTCCACGCTGACATCAGTGCATGGACGCGGTGTGTGGTAGTGACCTGTGCTGGTCATGTCCTAGTAGCTGGTTGTACATCCATTGCCTACAGATAATCATATATTTATAATTGGTGGATGTTCGTCAGTCTAACTCCACTTTTTAATTACCAAAAGCGCCTGAAGATATAACAATAAATTGCATCCATATGTCCGGATTGAATACTTCATTTTCTCTCAACAGTTCTGGACCAGCTCCAGTCTAGTGTTGCTTCAGTTTATATAGTATATGTATTAACTGTTTTGCGCATTAAGTAGCTTATATTAGTATTTATTTATTTGTCTGTTACCATGCTGGGCATCTAACTGGTTACGTATTATGGTCATGAATGAAGATTTGCATGATCGCGTCAACAAAATGCTTCAACATATTCAACATTTTTACACACACAAGGCTGTTGATTGCTACACCAGTGACCCCTCGTTGCGGAGGCACAGTTGAAACAGTATAGATTATCACTTTATCACCGAGAGACTCGGCTCGGAAGGACATATTAATCATCTTTGAGCCATCAGATTCGACAACACTGATTGGATGGATCTTGTGTCAGCAACAGGTCAGCAGTAGGCATGTCAAAATGGCACGCTGTGGTACATTTTAATCACGCACAAGTTAGTCTTGTTTATTTTTAAAATTATTCATCCTTTATTTAGCCAATTTATTTTTTATTCTCTTTTTTATTACTCATGTTAACATATTTTAATTTTTTTTTTTTTACCAAAATCTTGAATTTAATGGAAGAGGATTGGAACAGATAAAAGAACAGGTAAAAAGACTGAAAAAGAGAGAGACCCAGAGCTGCTTAAAAAAAAAACATTTGTGTCTTTCTTCAATTCCTGCTACTATATAAGCATTGTGTTCAGCTAAACAGACATGTTTTTACACTTATTTACAAAATAGTTTTTCTATTAAAAGACAGGGATAAAAATTCTACCTGTACTTCATACAGTAAATGTGCTTGATGTCAGGATTAAAACCATATTTCACTCAAATGATTTGACCTTGTTGATTCTCCACATCTCCCTATGTCAAATATATCTGTTTTTTTTTTCAGGTATATGGCTATAGTTCATCCTCTCCGACCTCGTATGAAGTACCAAACTGCCTACTGGCTGATGACAGGAGTCTGGATTGTTCCAATTCTGATTTCAATTCCCTCTGCCTATTTTGCATCTGCGACAACGTACCCTCAAGGGGGCACTACACCCACCATTCACAAAGTCTTCTGTGCCCAGATCTGGCCTGTCGAGAAGCAGGTTTACTACCGTTCCTACTTCTTGATTGTTTTTGCCGTCGAGTTCGTCGGGCCGGTGATCGTCATGGCGATGTGCTATGCGCAAATCTCAAGAGAGCTTTGGTTCAAGAACGTCCCGGGTTTTCAAACAGAGCAGATAAGAAAGAGGCTGCGTCATCGCCGTAAGACCGTGATGGTCCTCATCGGGATATTGACGGCATATATCTTGTGTTGGGCGCCGTATTACGGCTACGCCATCCTGCGGGACTTCCACCCAACGTTGATCTCCCGGCAGAAGAATTCGTTGGTGGCTTTTTACATCATTGAGTGCATCGCCATGAGCAACAGCATGATCAACACCTTTTGCTTTGTCAGTGTCAAAAACAACACGGTGAAGAACTTGAAGAAAATCGTGCTGCTGCACTGGAGGTCAACGTATGCCCCCAGTAAGACTTTGGATGAAATAGACGTGAGGACCTTCACCATGCCTGTGATCGAGGAAACGGAATGTATTCACCTTAGGTGAGGAACGGAACGTGCGTTAAAGTGAATTCAGACATAGATGAAGAAACGGAGGACATAGAAGAGACGCATTACATTCCTGTCCGTTTTGAAAAAGTATTTTAAAAAGCTTGAAACTAACAAAATCTTAAGGTCCACAGCTGAGCTTAACTGACTTTCATGTGTAGCAAATGGCCCCCGAGTGTGTGTTTTAATGTGAAATTATTAGTGTGATGTGTCAAATGTTTTAAAAGACTTGAAAATAACTGCTACTAATTTACGCTTGGCCACCTACTGGACATGAGGGTGTTTTTATTATCTGTAATTTTGTGGTTGAACAACAGTATTGAGGCCAATGTCTGTATGCGATGACCTTGTTATTTAACTTTTGTGTGTACTGTGTTGTTTGTAGAGTGCCATAAAATTGTATATTTAACTTTTGTGTGTACTGTGTTGTATATGCTGTCTGTAGAGTGCCATAAAATTGTGTATTATAGAGTACTGTGTGTATTTATACAATATTCCATCTATATTTAGGACTCGTTTTACCTGCCTTTTTCACATTTAAATGTAAAAAAAAAAATTCACATTCAGACCCTTGCAGATCTTATGCTCATAAAACATGATGCTAAAAAAGATGACTCCGACTTGTTATTTGTATGTCGTCTTGCATCTTCCAACGTAGTGTACCCACAACATTCTACTGCGCTGTGGACAGGGTTAACATCCGACATGTCACATATACTCCAGTAATATCACCTGACCAATACTATCGGCCAGATATTAGCATAATTACATAACATCTGTAAGAACCCTCATCCGTTTTTCATCTGACAATGAAGACCCCGATTAGGCAATAACCTTTCTGCCTCATTAGCCTCATTCCGAGTATCTCAATTAGCAATTCAACAATTAGCTCTGTCATGTTTCTCACATATGGAGTCATTCCACTCATGTTTAGTATGCAAACAACTGGTGAAGCCTGTCACATTTTATGCTAATTTCAGCACTGTGGAATGTTTGTTAATTATTATTTATTAACAAAGTCTGTGCCTGGTTTTCGCAATGATTCTACAAACCCTGAAGTGTCAGTGAATACAAACAATTCTACCAGTGTTTTAAAGAGTTGCAGCGGACCGGTAAATAGAACTGAGAGCAAAGAGAATGGATAGCATAGGAAGGTGCACTTTGATTGTTGATAATATTATGAGCTGTTGCTTTTTATTGTGGAGAGAAAAAAAAGAATAGTTCCTTTAAGTCTAAAACCAGGCGAGGGCAAACTACGGCCCGGGGGCCGGATGTGGCCCGTTTTGCTTTTTGATCCGGCCCACCAAACTTGTCCTAATTATATAATTAATTTAAATTATCATTATACTTAAGATTGGATTTTTCTCTTATCATTGTTAGTATTGTGTTCGTCATGACGACAGGCCACTGGTTGCATGTCACTGTACCTTTGGAGGCGATTGGACACTTTGGATTAGTTAATTTTCTCTACTGTCTGGATCTTTTCATCATTTATACCTGCCACGAATTACTGGAGTCAGTACAGGCTGCGTTTGAAACAGCTCTCGTTTGGAAAATTATGCTTAAATGAATTTCTGTTTGGGCACAAATGGTGAACTTCACATGTTCATTTTTGGTTCTAAAGATTTAAACAACACCCAATTTTCTGTGTCCTGTGCCTCCCTCACCCTGTCTTTGTTGGCTCATTGTTGCTTGTAGCTCTGGCTGTGTGTGTAGTTGTGTTCTTGCTCATGTTTGCTCCAGGTTCTTGTCTTTTTGGAGAACAGCAGCTGTGGATATAGATTAGTTTCACTCTAAAGTTGACCTCATCCCTCTGTTTAAAAAAAAACGTCTCTTAGGACCTACGTTGGCTTCTTGGACGTGCTGCAAGTGTAAGACTTTCTGAATTCACTCCATTTGAAATGCGTCGTGAACGGGCTGTTTATCCACAGTCCCTGGAAGGGAAAGAAAATAATCTTTTTAACCACACTCCTCCATTCCAGGAAGCAACGAAGGTACAAATGGTAGATGTTGCCCTGAGCCAGCATGTTCAATAGACAAACAGTCATCAGTGCAGTGCTGTTGAGGCCACATTTGTGGATAGCAATTTAATGTGATATTTTTTTTTACTTCTTTCTAACCTCAAATGGCCCACAGCTCTGTGGTCGAAGGGGCATCCTTTGACAGGAAATCATTGGCTTTTCAGGAATAATGATTGCGTTTTCAGGTTTACTTTTACTCTCATTGGAGAACAATTGGATCAATAGTCATCCTTTAACACCATAAATAAATAACCGTCCGATGACCTTTGTGCTGTGCAGTCCGTAAAGTTCAGCACTTGCGTTATTTGTAAGCGTCCTGTTCAGCCAAATGTTTATACTGTTATAAACAGTTGCCATTTGCACCGGATATGTGTGACATTTCAGTGCTTGCTGTCGAAGTGCAGACAGACTATAATGGCAAATGTAATTTTGCAAACAATGGGTTTGCATTGACTTTACAACTTGGCTTACTTTTTATTTATTTTGGGGGTGGAGTGAATGTATTTACAGTTTAAATGTTATTGTTAAATGCTTTAGAAATTCTAGGCGTTAGATGTGTTCTTCACACGGCACTAGATGGTATTGTTGGGCTGCAATTATTATATTCTATGACGCTAACTCTTGCAACAAGTTAATAGAATGAATGTGATTTTCCCCTTTTCCTAACTCTTGCAACAAGTTAATAGAATGTGATTTTCCCCCTTTTTTCTGCCTTGAGCTGTTCTCTTCTCCCTCTCTTCACCTTTCAACCTCTCTCTCTCATTCACACACACACAACCACTGCCCTGATGACGCAATTTATGACGCTCTCGTCATGACAACAGGACGCCGAGGTTCCTCTCTTCCTCCAAATCTCAACAGCGGACTTGTCGCTTAACACGCATGCGCACATTACCAAAACAATGTTCTGCGTGTGCGGCTCCCGGAAATGGTAGATAAGCAGTGTAAACGTTAGCGCTTGGAAACTGCCAGGTATATCTTATTAGGTAGTAAATTATAGCCATATATGTTGTTTATCCGAAATATATGTACCGCGGCAGTACAGCTCGCTAAGGTGAAAACACGCTGAATTTGCGCTTTTTGTAAAAAAAGAAAAATGGCTGCAAATGTTTTAAGTAATTGGTAATTTAGCACAGATTACTACGCCGCTGAGTGAGTGTGCTAACCAGAGTTAACGGTGAGGTAAGGTAAGTTAGCACGCACGTACAGAGACAAACGTTGGTTCTCCGGCACAATTTCTGATTTATTACAATTGCATTTATGTGTCGAGGTTCACAGCCCCACCATGGAAAAAAAGTGGGAGGACATTTTCAACTATTTATCCCATGGGACATACCCACCGGAGATGAAAAGAGGACAGAGGCAGTCGCTCAGAAAATACTCCGCCAAATTCAGCGTTGAAGGTTAGCATTTTGGTTCAAAAGCACAACAGTATTCCCAACTAGAGTCCCGGTGACGTGTTTGTATTTTATGATACCATACAGGTGAGATACTTTACTTTGGCCATGTCATTCGAAGAAGAGTTATAAAGACAAAAGATGAGGCCAAGAGTATTTTTGAGGAATTCCACACTTCACCCACCGGAGGACACACGGGTATATTAAAAACAAGAACTGCTCTGTGTTCTAGGTTCTACTGGTACGGCATGACAGCAGACATTAAGAAATGGGTACGTGGTCTTTCCTGTTAGTAGCCTCTTCATTAAGTACACTAAGTGCGCCATTTTATCTGTAAACCTGTAAAACTGTACTGTTGTTTTTAAAGGTGTCTGGTTGTGACAGGTGTCAAAAGTATGAACAGGCTTTGGGAACAGTTGAAAAAACAGATTGCCCTAAGGTCAACGTTGCAAAACATTATTTTTTATATATATGTAATGTATTTGTCTGAAGCATTCGTGCAGTGTAATGTAATAATGTTGTCATTTACTGACAGGCGTCTGGTGTGTGGGATGTTGTTGTGATCGACTTCACAGGCCCACTCCCTAAAACCTCCTCTGGCTTTCAGTACATTTTAACAGCCACGGACTGTTTTTCCAAGTGGGTGGAGGCCTTCCCTCAGAGCTCGGAGTCTGCAGCCGAGGTGTCAAAAAACCTGTGTACGCTCATATACAGATACGGCTGTCCTCGGTGCATATTGTCACGAAAGAAGCAGGACTTTGTAAATGAAGTAAGTGTAACTTTTCATCTCAGTTGTTTTTTTTTTGTTTTTTTGCAAACTACACGGTAAGAATTTTCAAAAGTTGCATTTTCCTATTATATCTTATTATAGAGAAATATCACTGATAGTTAGGCAATGCCATGTTGATCTTCAAGCCTGAAACCCCTCTCTGCCTCCCCTCTAAAATTTCTGCCGTTCACAGCTGAAGAACAACATAGTTCTCTTTGAACCTGCTTTGTCAAATTAAATGCGGGATTTCAAAGGGAAAAATGAAGTAAACAGAGTGAAATCATTGCATCACTGTTTGTTGGCTGTGCAGGTTTTTGTTTCAGGCCGCTCTGAAAACTTGACCCCAAAAAGCTTCTTGATATACATATGTGCAGTATGTGAGTTTAAACATTCAGAAAAGTGGTGTTGTCTCAGCATTTGTTGTTTTACAATGGGAATTCCTCAAGTTCTGAAATGTAGTTTGGTTTGACCTTCTACAAAATGTAACTGTCATTTTTCTTTTTATGTCCCTCTTTGAGGTTAACATGAAACTTGTTCAAATGCTGTCAATCGGAGAGACTACGATTGTCGCACATCACGTACAACCAAATGTTTTCGTGGAGAAGATTAACGACTATAGCGCATTTGAAAAGCTGGTAAATGAGCAGCAGGAGAATTGGGACCAACACCTCGATGAGAGGCTGTTTACACTGCGATCCACCACTCAAACCATCAACCAGTATTCTCCATTTTTTTTAATGTATGGAAGAGACGCAAGATTCTTCTTCTGAAAAGCCTGTCATATGTAAGTATTTGTCTTGTTGTCTGTCTCTCTCTATATATACTATAACTATAAACTATAAATATATATATATATATATAAAGTTCAAATATACTTGGTTAAAAAAAAACTAAATGTTACATTGTATATATGTGAAAAATTCTACAGACTTAAATGTTTTGACACAAGTGTAAAAAAATGTGGGGGAAAAAATGGTTCGATTTTCTATATTTCAACAAGTTGTTGTTGGTCTTTTGTTTTCTACAGCGTTTGTTTTGTTGACCTCAAATTTCCGATTGTTCGCCTCGTTCTGTTTTCCTCATGCAGAAGTGCTTCGTTACGATAATGTAGAAACTTCCAAGACATTTCAAAAAGTACTCGGGTGTATTTCAAAATATTTCAACACGTGAAGTTTCAATCCTAGCAGTATACTAGTTAATCTAAATTACTGATATATTGACCATACCATTCCTACATATGCATATGTGTATATTTGTGCGTATTTGTAGACACAAGAGCATAAGCTTTCATTTTGTACAACTGTGAAAAAAGAAAATGTTACAATACTGATAAAGAAAACAAGAGTATTATTATGTACAGGTAGAACAATTCAGTGTTCTCCCACTGGGTGGCGTACGTCTTCACATATATTAGATGTTTTTCTATTTATCTATGGTTCTGCTTGTTAAGGCTGTTTAGTTTTTTTTAATTATTATTGGAGCCGAGTGTTTCTTACTGCCTGAAATGACAAGAAGACAATATTTGGTATTACAGTTTAAACTTGAACAGTTTTTTTTTTACATCTGTTTTGCGCTGCATCATGGGATTTTTCGAGTATAAAAAACATGGCATAGCTTAAAAAGAAATCTGACAAAATCTCCATACACATTTAAAATCCAGAAGGATTCAAATGAAGGACGTCTCACTTGCAGGGTGACCTAAGACCTCGAAATATTTCTTACTGAAAACCTGTCAACAGCAACACGACAAAAATCCACTTTAGAGTAAAGATCATTCACATCTGTCAACATCAAAAGGAAACTGAGGTGTGTTTACCATCATAAAAAGATTTTTTGATTCTGTGTGAAGCCGGTACAGTACATTACTTTGAGTCCCCCTTCAGCCAAAACTGTTGATTTTTTTAATAGGTTTAGAAGGATTTAAATACATTTCCAATTTTACAGCTACCACTTCACAAACATGGCCTTGATAATACTGTAGACTGAAGCACTTCCATTCTCAACGTCACGTACCCTCTAAGTCCGAGTGCTTGTCTTAGGCTACACCAATCGTCTTTTGGGTTCATCTACCAATACCGATACCTCCCCCACCCCAATTTAAATACCTGGTAATATTCTTTTTTTTTTATCTAGACAAAACACTGTATGACTTTCTGGCACTAGCATTCTGCATACAAACCCCTGATTATTAAAATAGATTATTAAAATAAACTGCAATGCTGCCATCTAGTGGCTTTCACCTTCATATACAGTCATTCTTCCCCCAAATCTATTTTTAGGGCACACGTAATTTGGCCAAACCCTGTTATCGTGTTTTCGTAATCGGAAGAAAAATTGATAATGATAATGATTCTTACAGATATTGCATAATTACAGTATGCTAATATCGGGGCGAAAACATCGGTTGGGTGATTTTATCGGTCATCCTTACTTATTATATAAATTAAATTGAAACCAATGTTTTATTATGTTCACTCAAAACTGTAAATGATTAGTATGATCCTGGTTTTTTTAACTTGTTTTTACACCCGACTGCACTGGTCTACGTGTTGCGAGCTGCGCTATTGCCGCACAAAACCAATGTTTTTCTCCAGTGCCACAGCCTCAGTCCTCAGTGTAATAGAAAATTAAGTGTTCTGCTCTGTTGGCTTTGGAAATAGCTTCCCCTCCCAGGGATGAGACACATTAGGAGATGTTCTCTTCTCTTAAGTGTTCTCTCTCTCTCTCTCTCTCGCTCTCTCCCTGTTTGTTTCCATCTCTGTCTGTGTTTTTGTCTGCCTAATGCAGTGGTTCCCAAAGGTAGGGGCGGACCCCCTTTGGTGGTGTAGAATTACTGTGCGGTGCGGGGTGCATCTGGCAGGCCTATTATTTATTCTTTCCACTTGTGCCACACTGGGAAAAATTCACTGTATTTTAATCTTACAAAAGGGACATGACTGGAGAGTGCTCTTGCCTCGCAGCAGGGATTCAGGGAAGTGTAGTGCAGGCTGCCACTAGGGGGTGTCATGGCAATTAGGAGTTTTTTATTTTTTTTGTGGGATTTTTCCTTTACGAAATTAAAAAAATCTAAAAATTGACATTTTCATTAATAAATATAATACATAAATATCTGGTAGACGACGGGTCCTTTAAAAAAAGAAAATGTCTGCTTTATTTAAACCATACTCTGGTAACACGCGGTTGTTCATTAAAATCGGGAGGCGGGGTTTATGTGCATGTTTTCAGCCGCCGAGTTACTGAACGAATACATGTAGACGTCGTTTTCCTGGTAAATATCCTCCAATTATACTCACCAGGACCCTTCGCAGCAATAACGACCCCACTATTCGAGGCGCGGAGAAGGAAATGTGCTCGTATAATACTAGCCATTGAGTCTTTATGGTTGAGGAAACAAGAGAATGTGAAAATGGCAAAAATGAAAAATAGCTGAGAAAAAAAAAAAAACCCAAACCTATTTGTATTTAATTCTAGTCGATGAGAATTCAAACTGGGCCTGTGAAAGATGTCAGTGGGAGGAAGTCGTGCATTTGGATAACATCAGCACGAAGGCGAAAACTATAGGAGCAAGCACAGCAGATGGTGTTTTATAAAGTCTAACACCATTCATAGGGTTTTAGTTTTGTTAACCTGGCGGCTCCGGGAACTATTGATCCTTCTCATAATTACTTTGTGGGAGTTATTCAAACATAAATGAGTACGTATTTTAGGTTTTGTTTAGTTCTTTTGTATGTTTTTATATTAATATTGGTAATATGCTGCTGTCCTCCGCAGTTGCTACGCTACGTGCTGTAGGCAATTATGTCACTAAATGTAAACAGAAGTCTCTGAAATGACCCAGAAAATGCATCAACTCAAAAAAAGGTATAACAGAAATGCTTCAGGATAGAAGTCTAATTAGAGGACGTCATTAGAGGGGAAAAAAAAAAAAATCTGATTCTTTGTTCCCGTATGATATCACTTTAATAAATAGCTGGTTAACTTGCGAATTAGATTTTTTTTTTTTTTTTTTTTTTTTTTTTACAGTAGTTCTATGCCAAATTATGTTAGCTTTTGTTTTACATTTTATATATATGTGCATATGTGTATATATGTGTATATATATGTATATATATACACATATATTTAATGTTAATATATTCTCTTCTAGTATTAAAAAAATTGTCAAATGTAATTAGAGATAAGAGAGATGCTACTACTAACTACTATTTTACAATTTATTAGGTTGATTTCCCAGTACGGTTTGCACTTTAACAAATCTGACCATTTGGTAGTATTAATGTATGGTACATCTGCTTCTTGTTCTTATTATCTTATGACATATGAACTTGATCCATAAAATTACAGAAAGACTGCAATTTACAATGGCCTTGGATTTTAAGGATGTTCTGAACAGTTATGTTTGTCTCCAAAGCTAAAAAAAAAAAAAAACTACATTATGATCCATTAATTTTCCACCTGCCATTCATCTTAAGGTCTGTGCAGGGGTCTAAGGTCTGTCACCGACCTCAGCAGTCGTTGAGTGAGCGTGGGCAGTTCTTCAGTCCTTTTAAAGTGGACAGTCGACCTCATCTCCACATCTATGGAGCATGGAGTACCTGGGGAAACAAAAACCCCACGCAGACATACAGAGAACACAATCACCGCACTCATAGTCCCTCAGGTTCCTTTTAGCGTTGAACAAACAAAACTTCCCACTGTAAGACAAGGGCATCAATTATTGATGATTATTACAAAAAGAATCTTAGAATCATTATAATAATGGACTGAGGGTTTACAAAGACTAAAACAAGCATACTACATACTACAAATACATTGTAACATGCATGAGAGACAACTATTAAAGCCTAGTACGCATTTCAGGACTGATAAAAACCCCAACTCATATTGTGTACATATATCACGGGGTGTCAAACATATGTCCCATGGTCCATAACTGGCCCGCTATGGGGTTTATTTCAGCCCGCTTGATAGATTTTGAAAGAAAATAAATACATGTTCATGATGTGTTGTATAATTATATTTCATTAAATATGAAGATTTACTAATATACTTTTTGGGATGAAAAAGTTTGGACTTATTAGTTATAGGTAATTATGTGATGATTGTACATATACAATCATGATTATATATATGTATATATATGTATGTGTATATATATATGTATGTGTGTGTATATATATATATATACGTATGTGTGTATATATATGTATGTGTGTATATATATATGTATGTGTATATATATGTATGTGTATATATATATGT
>NC_024318.1:15777990-15778769 GCF_000523025.1 Cynoglossus semilaevis | reverse complement strand
ATGAAATTCAAACATGGTTAAAAAAAATCAGGAAGTGCGTGTTGTGTGGTGTGTGCCTAGGTGATAGCTTGAATTCTTCAGAAGTTCGGGTGACAATGTGTGACTATAGGAAATCAGGGAAACCACATACACAAGTATCATGAGCCAACACAGTTTCTTTCCACTTCCTGTTACCACTCCTTTCTAGAAGTGATAGCTAATTGTCTTTTACGAAACAGATGTGTTGCTGTGTTTGTGGTACAAAGATAAAAAGTAGACTATGAGAATGCAGAACAAGAAAAGAATTACACTTGTACAAAGTTTTAATTTAATTAATCGGTGAGACTTGTTTGTGGCTTTTAGAAAATTATTATGAAAAAAAAATTCAAAATTGAAATACTTTTAAATAGTATCTTGTTATTATCTCCATAGCATTGAACCATTCATCCTGGTGATTCATATATGTCATCGTTTTTTTTGTAATCAAATAATTTCACATGAGATCAGTTCTATGAAACAACATCATTGATTGGTTAAATAGAGTTTTCACTTCACACAACAATACTATAATATATGTTCATTCACATAGTCGCAGAAAGTCTGTTAAACGTACGGTTGGTCTGACGCCGACTGCTGCCGTTCCAGTCACTCATTTTGACACTTCCTGGATTGCTTTGATCCACTCCTTTCTCTCCTCCGCTGTTGCAGCCTGGAGGAAGTAGTGAACCTCATCGGATGTGATGACCTCAAAGAGGTTTCCATTAACGTCGTACCTTTTGGCTGAAACCGAGAACCCAGGC
>NC_024318.1:15772533-15777959 GCF_000523025.1 Cynoglossus semilaevis | reverse complement strand
ATGTATCATCTTGGTTCTCAGCTGGGGACTGAATTCCAAAGCTTGACATCAAATGATATTTGTAATTGTCACTCACCGTCGGGAACAAACTCCACAGCGGTCACCACACAGCCTCGGAGATAGATGGAACCCAGAGGTTCATCACCCTGACGCATACAGACAGACATAGCGTTAGACTTTAGGACTGTAGCTACCGGGGCTTAGGAATCTGTTGGAGTTCTTCTTTACCTTTGTGGGGTCATAGTAATGCATATAAGCAGGGCTATCTCTCAGTATGAACTTTCGCACCTTCCAGTTTTTCCTCCTGTGTCCCTGTGTATATACAAGTATAAAAATAGCATTAAACAAAAACAAACATTAGCTAATGTTTATTTAAAGCTAGTTTGGTTAAATTAGCTTGTGGCTACTACTACTGATAAAAAGGCTTTACTGTATTTAGGTCTACTTTATTTTGTTAAATGTGTATAATGTAACCTTGACTTTATTTTAAATGTTTAATGTAAAAAAAAAAAGATAATGTCTTATAAGGTAAAATGTTTTTTTTTGTGTGAATTTGGGCAGTACAAAAACTAAAAAACATGCCATTTTAGGATCAGGTTTTTCAGCAGCTAATCCAAGGGTTTCAAATAGGAGTGGCTCGATTTGATACCTGGGAACCATTGGAGGGCTAAGAAATAAAAGCGATGGCTAAATTCCATCCATGACATCTAGTCACGGACCAGATGTGGGTGGGTCACAGATGAAAAGTGGTAAAGTCACGGACCAGATGTGGGTGGGTCACGGATGAAAAGTGGGAGTTTGAGAACCAGTGTCTTACCAGAGTGCACAGTTCGGCATTATAGAACTTGTAAATCTGTAAAAGTCATGTTTGGACACTGACCTGTTTGAGCAAACAGCCCTGTTTCATGATATTTCCTCGAAATTCTTCCTTCAAAAGCACGTCTTCATCACTGGAGTTTCCCTCGCAGAAAAACCCAGAGTCTGCCTGTCGCACAGTAACACAAAACATGTTGGATCCAGTGCTGTGAAAACCAAGGCCTTGTTATTTATAGTTAATTATCTCATTAGGATATACGCGGCCCATGAACCAAACATTAGTTTGACACCCCCGTGTTAAATTGTGTTTAAATGATCATAAGTTTGCAACTACTAAAATATATTAAAAAAATGTACTTAACTTTTAACTTTAACTACTATTAAATGTATTGATCCCACATCAGGGAAATCCTTGTGTTAAAGCAGAGCTGCTGCAGCAGGCTGCCCCTAGGAGGCGCCAAAGTATGTGGTTCCTCTGGGAATCAAACCCACCCTGTTTTCCTGTTTCAAGGCAGGCATGCTAACCGCTGCGCTAAAGGAACCACCTTTCTGAAATTCAACATAATTGATCTATCTTAAGCTGGGTTTTTTTTTTTCACAAGTCAAAGTCTGAAGGAACTCAATTCTTAATCCTTATCAGCAGAGAAGCAGGTCACGACCTTAGGCAGTATTATAAAAAAATGAATGATCCAATGGAAACTGCTAACAGAAGTGTTTAAAAACCAGTCAAGGATATGTAGAAAAATACTTTTGTGATTTGTCTGGTCTGTTGAAGACAAACGGTTCTGGCCCTCATCTGAACTTACAAAGTAGTAAAGAGCGTCCGGGTCGTCTGAGAAAACAGTTTGATCTGCAGACTCTGCTGCATCCTTTGCCAGGTCGCCCGTAGGTAGAAGGAAACCCTCATTTAGGAGTCCTGCTGCTAACACCAGGGCCTCAGGCCGGTTTCTTGCTTTCTCCTTTGAAACCAGCCACTCTGCCACTGTTGCGCCTTAGTGAGAAATGACAGACCATTACAGGAGGCTGCGGGAAAACACATGCGATATAGATAAAAAAAAATTAAAAAAAAGAAGAAGAAGAGCGCAGTACCGAAATAAAAAAAAAGAAGAAGAAGAAGAGCGCAGTACCACTGAAGCAATAGTTGAAAATCCGATTCTCCTGCCTGACTTTCAGTTCTTTAACGCCGTCGTCTTGATCCCTCATTAGTGTGTACAGTTCCCTGGGATTCAGTGCAGTAAGATTTATGTGTTTAATCATCAACTCATCATCTGCTAGGTCAAAAAAAAAATAAATGATGTTCGCTTTATCAACTGACAGTGGGCGAACTGCAGAGCAAACCCTGGACAGCTTCCCCATCTATCACAGGGCCATAGAGAGAGTTACATCATTCAGACCCAGGGTCAGTTCGGAGTTCTGCTCCGAATACCACTGAGTACATTAATTGTGATTATTAATACATTTTTACCATGATTAAAAAAACCAAAAAAACACGCGACGTACGTCAGGTTTATGGTTTCAGCCAGGCGAATGGAACGCCTGGTGGACTTCCTGTTTCCCTCCCTGAAGGCAGGCGATGGCTCTCTTGATGTCCTTGACCCAACACTCTCTCTCCTCCACATGTGAGGCTTGGAAGAAGTGATCGTGCTTCTTCTCGGTGGTGAGCTTGAAAACCAACTACACCAGCGATAATAGTCAGCGCACCAAGAAGCGAGAAACGTCAACGACACTTTCAGAAACTTGTGAATGGAACTGAAACTGCTGCTACCACAATGTAGGAGTGATCGTTTCAGACTTTCCGTAAGCTTTTGAAACACTAATGATGTGAGTCAACATTACTACACACTACTTTACTATACTTGGAAGGAAGGATTCGAAAAAAAAAATTTAGAAAATCCTACCGTTCTTTTGGGAAAATCCTGGCAGGGACTCACAAGTGTGGAGCCCTTGAGTGGAATCATTCCTTTCGGTGAACGGTCCGTTTTCTTTTTATAGAATTCAATGGCATCATCTGACAACACCACCCAGACTGCTTTCCAGGAGTTCAGCATTGAGCCCTGTGCATTGGTAAGACAGACCAATCAGTAGCAGGCTACAGCTACAGCATCTTAGCAAAAGTTATTTCAGTCAGTTTAAATTGTATTATTTATTTAATGAAATGAGTCATATTTGTGGTGGACATGTTTGTCTATATGATCCTGTAGTGGTAAAAATGACCACATCTTAAAACCATTATATGTGCCTCGGGTTCAAAATATCAGAGTTGCCAGTGGGAGGCACTGTGGAGCTTCGCTTCTCCTCGAGCACTCCTTATCAGACATAAGCGCCTTCAATCGCTGCTGCTTTAAAACGCATTTAAAGGTACAAAAAAAAAAGTACAGGCTTGTGTGAACCTTAATTTAAAACTAAAATTGTGTACCAACGAACAGTGGCCTAGAAATAGACTAACATTATTGGAAATGTGTAACCAAGAAGTTTGCTTGTGGTGAGGATGCAAACTGAACTAAAAGCAGAAGTAAACGTTAGGTTTTGGTCAAAAATAGTTGCGTATTTATAGTTGCGTGAGCGTTGACAACTCTAACTGTCATACCCCCCCTTTATTATCTAACATGGTTTCAAAACGAACACCACATTGTACACTGGTGAGTTTGAGTCAGATCACGAGATAACGCTGATATTTTTAATTGTATTGTCTGTAATTGTTCCGATAAAAAAAGTGTTTTTGATTATAAACATCGCAGTATTTGGGTCACATTGAGTCTGAAAAATAAAATCACACGATTCAATTTATAAAGTCGTTCCGTTTATAGGAAAAAAATGTATTATGAGATAAAAATCGTTAAAAGTTTAGATAATGTGTTTTGGGGGAGACGTGAGAAAAGCACACGGTTTACAGAATTTATACTTCAGTATTGAGTTTATTGGTTTTTTTACATTTATACTAGTGTTACGACATTATTTAATACATTTTCGACTTTAGTCTCGTAAACGTACAGCGTTTTTCTCGTAACGTTTCGACTTTCTTCTCGTAACCCTACGACTAAATACTTAATTGCAGTTATTTTAAATATATTTTTTATCCTTAATATGTCCCTAATTCTCGTAGTACTCAACTCATTTTGTGTTTAATAATGTATTTCTGTATATTTCCCTACCTTTTTCACCAAGTATCCCTCTCTAATCTCCTGCGGCTCCATTATTCTGCTGCTCTCAGTTGCAACTCTTTTACTGACTGTCAACAACCTGCACCCGCTCTGTTTGCCCCTACACACCCATCCATGTGTGACTCTCTTTATTTCCCTATCAGTCTACGCCCGCTTACACTAACAGGAAGCGGTGACTTTGACTGCTGGTCAACTTCCGCTTCTCTTTTTTTTTTTATTATCACATCGGTTTCTGCTGCCGTTTTGTCTTAATAAGGTGCTCTTAGTCGTCCTCTCTCTCTGTGTCACTGAGTGACTTTACAGACACAGGCCAAGTGTCATCTCTCGTGCATTACTTATTAGTCGTTAATACAGTGTGATAAATGGAGTACTAACAGTACGGAGCTATGTCATTTTTTGCACCATTGGTCTCGCAAAAAGGAGACTCACAAACTACAACTTACCTGTTTAACATTAGTAGTTAGATAATAGTTAGTTAGCGTGAGATAGCATCCGCTTCTCTTATGTTTTATATGATATTAATATATTAATATATTAATATTGACAATGAAAAGAATCACCAACGTTATGTCTGTTAGACACGCAGTACCGGAAGTAAACACGTTTTTGGTTCTTTCTGGAGCTTTGTTTACTACCAATAAATAAATGGGGACGGGGGACTTAATCAAACAAACAAAAAATTAATTGATTAATTAATTAATTAAAAACATTTTTATGTGGCGATGTATGTGGGTTTTTTAATATATATATGTGTGTATCATCAGTATATCATCAGCTACATGAATGATACAGGGAATGTGTATTTTTTTTTCACTATGCTGACTATGTCTGACTTTGTGTGTCCATGAAAAGATCCAGATATTATTTAAGGGCCACCGTGACGTAATCTGAATACATTATATTAATATTATATTAATTGATATTGAAAACAATTCTCAGGCCTTCAAAGTCTGACATCTTTAAATTTCCAACCTTTGAGGCTTTATAACTGTCACACTGAAAAACAGTGTTATCACCCTCACCTGTGTCTCTGTCATTAGTCTCACTGGTCACCTGGTGCCCTGGGTATATATACACCTATGTCCCGCACTCTTGGTTGGGGTCATTGGTCTGTGGCCATGCTGGGGTTTTCTCTGTAGTCGACCATGCCACATGTTCCTTGTTTTTGTTCCTAGATTCTGGTTTCTGGTTGATTCCAGTTCATGCTTTATTCCTACCTGCTCATTTATACAGTAAGTTTTTGTTATTTTCATTTTTGAATTAAACTGTTTTGCCACAAAATACACCTATGTATGTATGTATGTATATATATGTATATGTATGTATGTATATATGTATATATATATGTATGTATGTATGTATATATGTATATATATATGTATGTATGTATGTATATATGTATATATATATGTATGTATGTATGTATATATGTATATGTATATATGTATC
>NC_024318.1:15771310-15772468 GCF_000523025.1 Cynoglossus semilaevis | reverse complement strand
TATGTATGTGTAGTCTCACTGGTCAATTTATGTGTATATATATGTATGTGTATATATGTATGTATGTGTGTATATATATATATATATATACATATATATACACAGTATATATACATAGGTGTATTTTCTCCATGTTCTCTAAAATGTTTACATTTTATTTGTAACATTGGGAAACAGGCAGCATCCAATCGCAACATCAGAGAGACATCGATCAGTGTGTGTGTGTGTGTTGAAACTGTGATCTATTCTTGCACCGCTAGAGGCCACAGCGTGACACAGGTATATATGGACTGCGTCTTCAACAGCATTCCATGTGTCTGGGGAAAATAGGGGTTTAGAATCATTTTCTGCAGTTTTCAACAATTAAATGTAACAGATATATTCTGTAATATCGTTATAGTATTGAAGCCAAAATACTGGTTTCTAACTGCTGTTCTTACAGTAGTTAGATGTCAGGGCTGTTTACAAGAAATTGAAAGTAAAAAAAGTAAAAGTGGGAACTTGCTGAGGGCGTTTCTGTCCACACGGAGCACTGCTCTACAAGTACACAGTATTACTCTGAAGGGTCACTTTAGAATGATAATCTAATTCATATCCATAAACACTGTGACTGTGGCATTTATCAAATGGAGCCCTGGAGGCTATGGTGGTGTCATACATCTGCCTTGATACTTTGTTTCCCCCCCCTATGAATAAACATCACGGAGGCCGGTGTTTATGAGTTTATTGATGAGTCTTGGGGGCAGTGAGTTTCCCAAGCTGTCATCTCTCAGTGTTGGAGATGAGAAGAGGCGCAGAGTGTTGAATGTTAAAACCCCTCGAGAATATATATAGGCAGGAGACAAAGGTTTCTATTTTCATTCTTGTTGAGCACAATTGTCAAGGATATCTCGGGTAAAACAAATGTGCATTAACCAACACAATCAACCTTCTTTTTCTCTCTCCAAACTCCTGCGTCTGCTTTTCTGTCCTCGTGCTTCCTGAGCAATATCATAATGACGTTTGTCCTGACAATAAAAAGAAGTATCAGCACGGAGCTGATAGGCGAGGATGTAAGTAATGTAATGTAACAATGATGAAATGAGTGGAGGACACTGGCTCAAAAACAAACTCACTGCTCTCTCTCTCTCTCTCTGCATGACTTCACCTTCACATTAC
>NC_024318.1:15740915-15771273 GCF_000523025.1 Cynoglossus semilaevis | reverse complement strand
GTTCCATGACAAAGATGTGCCCACTCTCAGGATAGAGTTCAAAATCGAGTGTTTTCAACTCCAATGTGAAGATGAGGCACTGCAAAATGACACATTCACGTTCAGATCTATGACCAGTTTAGAGCAGACCTGGGCAAACTACTGCCCTATTTGGTCCGCTGAGCCCAACACTGGTACAAGGTATGGTAAAAGGCTGATGTAGATCCTACAATTCCTGATGATGCCACTAGATGGCAGCATACATAAAATGTGCCAAAATATCTTTATATATATATTTATATTATTTCTCCCAGCATTCTCCATCCAACCAATACTGAACCGGCCCGTCAATTCAATTTTAAATCTAATATTGACCAAAAGAAAAATATGAAGGATAAAGCTGTAAGGAGACCCAGGGTGACCCATCCAGAGTAATAGACAGTACACAAAACAGATGGAGGAAAGGGTACAGGCAGCATGGAATGGAATGTCTGGAGTGAAATGCGACCGAAGAATAGCAGCAAAGTACAAAGTTGAATGTGAAGGTTTATAAAACAGTAGTGAGACCTGCTATGATGTATGGTTTGGAGACAGTGGCTCTGTCTGATAGAGAAAAGTATAGTCTCCTGTGACGACAGTGTCAGTTTGAAGACTTTTTCTTTAATACACAACAATTTGTTTCCTCTGAGACACACGTTTCCTTTTAATGAGAAGAAAAATAAAACTGTAGGCATTTCTCTGCATGCTGACCTCACTGTGGTTTGAGTTGAGCACACACACACTCACACACACACACATTGCATATCAGCCCATTCCCTACAGAGCCGTGCCACCTACTGTACATTACACTGCCTTCCAGTCCGTTGCATATTTATCGAAATCTAAAACTGAAGCAGCATCAGTGACGTGCTGTACGTGGTATTAGCTTAACTCCGCGTGGACTTTGATTCAAAGCGTACCTTTGTGCCTTTTGCCTCCGTCTGCGGTTTCGAAACCCGCAAAGTGTGTGTTTTTTATTTACTTTTTATACAGTACTGTGCAAAAACACCGTGCGGGTGTGTGTGTGCGCTTTCCGACTAAATGAATCAACTAATAGTTTGTTTTCGTGACTGCACCTAATGCACTGTACCAAATGTAGTAAACGAACTAGTGATATATCTAACTGGACGTGTCCATATATTTGCCATTAAATCAACAGTAATAAAATGTTTGAATACAAAGGGCACAGAGACTTGTGGTTAGTTCAGCAAGATGTTTGGAAAGAAACTAACAAATGTGGACCTAACTTAACCTTAGAGAGCTGTGTGCAGATGTACCAGGGAAAAGTGATGTTGTTTTGATGTTGTTTTTGCAAAGAGTTCTCAGATTAGATTAGATTAGATTAGATTGGATTAGAATAGATTCAATTAGAATAGAATAGATTCGATTAGAAAAGAACAGATTTGAATAGTAATCTAATAATACCGTATGATTAGATTAGATTATAGTTGATTGGAATAGAATAGATTACAACAAATTAGAGTGGAGTGGAATAAATTAGATTAGATTGGATTAGATAAAATAGGATTCAATTAGATTGGGATAGATTAGATTAGATTGGATTAGAAGAAAATAGATTAGATCAGATTACAGTAGAGCACAACAGATTAGAATGGTGAAGATTAAATGAGTTTAAATTAGAAGAGGTTACAATAGATTAGAATAAGGGATGTCTCATAACATCGGCCCGATATTAGCTTATTTTTTCGCAATAGATTAGAATAAGGGATGTCTCATAATATCGGCCCGATATTAGCTTGTTTTTTCGCAGATAATGAAAACCCGAAAATCCAATGCCTGGGTTTCGCCAAATAATGTGTGCTCTAAAAATAGTGCAATGCGCCGGCGACAGACCAGTCAGATGCCTTAGTTCTCTGAAGAACGTTAATTGAAACACAATTTCGGGGGAGGCGGCTATATCGGTATCGCTTGATATCGGAATCGGAAATTGAATGTTTGGACAATATCGGCAAAATCGGACATCCCTAATTAGAATAGAGTAGATTAGATAAGACGTGATTAGAATAGACTAGACCACCAACACTCTGTTTTTTTTAAAGAATTCTCAGTCTGCTGCATTTTCGGTACCTACCTTAGGCTTTTGGAAAGTATTGTCTATCCGTCCTGAAGTGGATCATGGTGAGAAACAGATTACATCGTCGAAAACAAAGCAAATCTCCTGAAATCTTCAGTCTCACAAATACTTTTGAGCTGCATGATTTTAAGAACTGCTGGTGTTGCGTCAGTGGATCGGCACCCAAAAACTTCCAAGTCAAACTTGAGATTCCGTCGGCTCTGCAGACTTGTGAAACTCGTGTTATGTAACCGGAGGGTTGTACAAAGTAATGCTTCTTCCAGTGTTTGCTAAAAAGTCCATGTTTTGTACCAGGGGACCAGGTTCTACACCCTTTTATTGCAGGTACTTATTCTTCGATGCCAGAGTCTGATTCGCACGACTGTTTCAAGCCAGACACAGGATGAATTGTACGTTGAACTACTTGAGGGGTTCAGCTCCATTTTTCTTCCTCCTTCCTCTCACTGTATTGAACAGAGCTATAAATATTGTATGTGTTGTTCCTCCTGCTGCCGCGCTGTTGCCTTCACTCTTGTTTTACCGCACAGGGACTGAGACATCTTCATCCAAGTCCTCTGTACCTCACGGGCGACATCGATATTTCTGCTAAAGAGTGCACTCAGCTGAAAATGGAACGCGAGGCTGCAAGGAGACAGAGGATGTCTTTTCGGCAGGCGGCGGCCCCGACCCCGCTCCTTTTACTTCTTTTCAGTCCAGTTCATGCACATTACCATGACCTTCTAGTAGCTTCCACATTTATTCAGTTTTTTCTGTCGGAAGCCACTGGTTATTACTCGAGGAAAGTTTGTTTATCCGAGCTGTTAAACAAACATTATGGAGCGGCGGTGCAATACGGTGCGTGACCTCTGCCAGTCGGAGCAGTGAACACACACGGAAACAAAAGTCAGTCTGGTAGCTGTTTCCTCTTCCATGTAGATGCCAGTGTAAACAGAAATGCATCATATTTATGAGCCCGGAGAAAGCAGAACTCGCCCTAAGTCATTTTTGTAGTCATTACAGAGCATAAACTACAGAACTGCTGCTGCTGCTGCTGCTGCTGTTGCTAACAATCGTGCATCGAATGCCAAGATTCCGACTGTTTTTACCCTGCAGATGTTAATGTTACAAAACATTGACAACAAACAATGAGGCAACAGAAGTACTCCACTGACGTTATCCTGACATTTTAGCATATCTATCAGAACGGCATATCCTCAGTTACCGTGCAGCTGCTGTCATTGGTGACGATTTGACCATGAAGCCAATCCCAAGCCGGCACTAATGGACACTCCCCTTTTTGCTGACCTTGGATTTGTCTGTGTTTGTTATTTAACAAACAAAAATAATTCAATCAGTGTGGTTTAAAATGCTTTGCAGGAGTGGTTGGCGCTACTGCTGACCCCTGCTGGCAGCTATTGTGGTCACAGTTGCTTGGGGTGAGGTGAGGTTCTCAATCCTTACTCTAAAAGAGGAGAGAGGGCACAGTAATAGTTGAGTTCCAGATGTGGGAAGCCACGAGGTCTGGGCAGAAGGTGCTATAAAGCATGCAGCTGGAGGGTGATATGTTTTATAGCCAGTCTGGCCAGGCTCGCAATGCTGACCCAGAGTCCGAATCAGCATCAGCATAGGTGCAGCACGCTGAGTTAGCAGCACCTCTACGAGGAAATCATACCAAAATAATGCCATCTGATTGGCTGCTTGTGTTTTGATGCGGCGTATAAATGACATTCATATCATGAATTGAACTTATTTAAAAGGTGTGGGGGTTTTTTTCCAATGCAGTAAAAGGACAAAATAAGATCAAAATACTGTAAAGTCTGCCAACTTTTCTCCCTTCCTCACTTTAACAGTCTCATCTAGAATGCTCTCACTAATCACACATAAATGTAAATCAGTTTCACACTGCTGAGACTCAGGCTAATAGATGGCACTGGCCTTCCCTCAGGGTTTCACAACATTTTTTTTCCCACACCGTCCTGCTGAGCTTGCGCCTCGTTTAAAACCCAGATCTCTGGATAACGCACGGATCTGAAACTTTTTTTTTTTTCTCCACAATGAAAGATCATTTCTCCCCAGGAAGAACAACAAAACCTCTTTGATGTATGCTTTGTGCCATCAGCCCAAATAAAAAAAAGAAAACGATATGGCGCAGAATATTTGCATATTGGAAGTCTGTCATTTTGACACGTGATCATCTTGTGCTAAAATGACCACTTTATGAGCTGGCTCTAGTTCAAGTCAGACCAAAACCTGATCAAAATACTCTTGCTGGTGTCAACACAGTTATTAGTAAATGTGTATATGTACCTACTGTGTTTCTTTATGTACAAAGATACAAATCTTTGTACAAAAAAATGTCTCTCCTGGGTCTTGTTGTTTCTCCTGTTCATGTGACGTTCTCTGTATTACGGAATTCCAGGGCTGTTTCCTTGGTGATGCCTATGTTATTCCTAACATGTTCACGCCGTCTCTGTTTTCCTTTCCTACCTGTCCTGTGTTCCCTGAGTTAAGACTGAGTTCAGGTTTATGTTGGATTAACTTTCAGATTTAAGTTTTAAGTTTTCGCTTTTTTTAATAATCTCTTGCACATGATCCTGTCTCCTGAGTGCTGTCTGCTCACGTACCCTGAAAATGTCTGTCAAACAATTTAATTTGTTTTGGATTGACAATTAATAGGTAGATAGATAGATGGATGGATGATGGATGGATGGATAGATGCCTCTGAATTTCCCTTTGGGAAATTAAGGTAATTTACTGTGATTATTCATGACTAATCCAGATACAATTACATTCCTAAGTGTGACAAATAACAATATTTTTTTTATATTGCTGGCACAGAATGACAAGTAACAGCAGGTTGATGTCTGTTGGTATGCATATATGTATATATAATGTATGGCGCCGCTTGAAAATGTGCGGGATTTGTTTTAATACCATACATCGTAATGACGTAACAAGGCTTTCCTAATAAATTTATAGGATTTATTATTTATGGCTACGTAAGCACAAAACACCGCAGGTCGAAGACCTCCTGTGGTTTATGTCGCTACCCTTTGTATAGAAATAAAACAAAATGTGTTGTTGATGTATGGTCTGTGTTTCTAATTGAGACGACACAGCAGTCGGGCCAACAAGTGCACCTGTGCGATTTGTATTACGTGCGGATTTTTCCCTCCGACTTCCGCGCGATTCAGTCATCAGTCAAGGTGTAAAATTAAATGGGAGATAAAGGGCAAAGACATCAGGCTGCACGGCCTAAATTGACAACAAAGTAAAATGAATGAGGTGCTGGGAAAGGTGGCCCACTGTGGTGGGACTAATAAACCTGCAGGCTAGTTCAGGGAAGAAACAGGAGCAGGAGGAACACGCTCCTCCTCGGCCCGCCGATGAAATGAAGAGGCAGTAAATGGATAAACAGTCTTTCTGGGAGTACGAAAAAGTTGAGATTTTAACGTGAGGCCTGCGGGGGTACAGCACGGCATCCCCGCCACATGTAAGCACAGCCTAAAGGATATAACAAATCGATTTAATTCCATCATTTCGTTTGGCTTCTTAGATGCTAATGTGAGTTGTTTTAGCTAGGACGTTTTTTTGGTTTTTTCCTCTCCCTTATCCAGCACTGCACACCTGTTTGCTGTTGGCTATTTCTGTCCATTGTTGATGTCCAGAAATGCTGCCATGTCTCCTTGGCTGCCTGGTTACGACTTAAAAAAAATGTTTTTTTGTTTTTTTTTGTCTTTTTTTGGTTTTTCATTTGCATCTCTATCTACAGAAACAGCCACAGAGCAACAGAAGCAGAGCCAAAGCAGAACCTGAAAGATTTTTAAGTGCCTTCATTTGCCTTTTCTAAACCCCTTTAAAGGGTATTGATTTAAATAAGTGCCCGGGGCACATGTGGTGATTGCTTCTCATCACCGGATGAGAGCCTTATCCGTCCGTATGTCAGTCTGCTCACTCTAAGTACCCTGAAGATTGTTGTTGTTTGACTGGCTTTAGACACAAATGTAGTTTGATGCGCAGTACTTTGGCAACACCTGTGGATCGTAATGCCATGTTATACTCCGGCTCCTTTAAATGTATGCTGGCATTCACAGCAGTGGCTCCCGGCTGGTCCATTGTACTCACATCATTAATGTACAAATGTCAAATTGCCTTTTTTCTGTCTCCCCATTGCTGGGAGAATGGTTTTTTTTTTTACAGCTGTGCCATCATTTGCCCTGGGCTCTAATCTTCGTTTCAAACGTGAAAAGTGTCCCTGCAGTATTACCATTTCACTACCTTCACTAACTCTGTCATACACAAGAATATAGTGTATTCATTACTGGTCCTTTTCTACAGACAGACGTAGTATTTCTACGATCACGCGATGTCTATGTCAGAGAGTGTTAAATTCCTGTCAAATTCCTATTGTGTTTTTTTTTCTATTATTATTGTTGTAAGTGATTGAATTTTAATTAAAAGTGGGTGTTTGAGCCTGCGGAAAGGTGCTGGCTTGGAAGTAATGTGATTTGGTTGTTAAGCGTTGGCTCCATCCTGCTCTGGGGGACAGAGGGCAGCAGAGAGTGAGAGGATGCCAAACAACAGACTGAGGCAGGATATAAATCAAATCTCTCTGGAGACTACAAGGCGCAGAGCACACACACACACTCACACACACACACACAGCGAAAAAGAGATTCACAAACACCTGCACACAGTGTGAATTCTGGGGTTCTGGGAGCTTCAGTACCCTATAACCACTGGGTTAATGACTTCAGAAGTCTGAGGGGGGGGAAAAAAAAACATGCAAAAGTGATAACAACTGCACGGTTCTTCAAGGTGAGAAACAATAGGTATTATCAGCTAGCTGTGTTCCTAGCAGTTCGGGTTAAACTACGTAATCAGTGTACTAAATCGCTCAGAGAAATAGAAAAGTTGCTATTTTGCTTACAAAATTGCTTATAAATATTATAAAATTGCTGATTTGTTACGTCATAATCACACACGTAGGAATCAGAAGATTCATGTTTGCAGTTGCTAATTTACAAATTCATATTCACAAATGTAGCAATCAGCAACGTTAATGCTCAGATATTGGACAGTTGAGTCATGTGACTGTAGAAAAGGTAGGAAAAAAAGTCTGACGGGCTTTGTATCTTATTATTACAATGAATTCACTGTTATTTCTGTTGATGCCACTAGATGGCAGCAGACATCAAATGTGCCAACATTTTCTTTGAAAGTCTAGGTTTATTCTTGTACGTTTTATTTGCATTATTAAGCCCAGCATTCTACATCCAATCAAATTTCGGAACCTAATGTTTGCCCAACCCGAGTATTCCATTTGGGAATTATACCATAGGTAACAATAGAATCTGCTTATATTTCAGCATCCTAAGCTGAATTAATGTCCATTGCACCAGTCAGGTGTAATGTAACATTACTGGTTGAACAATCCTTCAACCAACCTTCGAACAGCACCTACCAACAAAAACAACTAACAAATCTAACAACCAACTATCCTACTTAAAAATCTACCAACATACCTCCTTACCTACCGACCTATTTTCCTTTCTTGCAACCTACCTACCAACTTATAAATAAATGAATAAATAAACTTCCAAGCAAAAGTCTCGTAATCAATAAACTGTTGAGAGAGGTTACCAAAAGGTCAAGTTCCCCAGTCGCCTAATAAATTGGGGAGTTAACAGCCTATGAAAAAGACATGGCTCAGCAGTAAAGTCAAAACAGTGACTGTGTTGATGACTCAGGGAAAAGTACTCATTCACCTCAGGAGGAAAGTGTCCAGTCATTAACTGAGCTGCTGTACAATTCTCTATAAAATTATACTTTGTTTTTATAGAAAGGTCATGTTTCTCAATGATAAATAACACAAATGTTCGACTTCCTGTGCAATGTTGGTCCAAAGTCCTGTCTTTTGGGTTAAACTTTATAATGTGTTGTTATAAGCAGCCCGGAAATAACACAGTTCTTTGAGTGCTTTTGTTTTAATTATATATATATATATATATATATATATATATATATATGAATGAAATATGAATATAAATTAATCACATAATCAGTGGGCTTCCAGAGGTGGCCCACTTCCCTATAATCTGATTGGTCTACCCCACCCAATGGTCATTAGCTCATGGTATGTCAATAATTGCGTCAAGCTCTTTACCGACACTGCATGTAAAAACCGGAAGTAAAACTGAAATAATTTTGTGACTAGACTGTTTACTCCTAAAGCTTTTATTTTGTTAATAAACTCGTGAAACATCACTTGTCATGGACTTTTGTTTGCTAAGTGATACTCCGAAGTTCACCGAATTAAAGGTAAGAACGACACAACAGGTTCTGTAAGAACGTCACAGCAGTGTTTTGGCAACTTTAGTTTCAATTGGGCCTAATTTGTTTCCATTTTTCTGGCACACTGTTCTTTAACAACACTACAGGTGTTTTTAATTTTAGTCTAATTAGCTCTCCATCTGGATAAACGTAAACAACGGTTTCAGTGACGTTAGCATAGCAACGTTAGCTGTTGGCACGATACAAATAACTTCTAACGTTGCTTTTCGTTGTGTTTGTGGAAGTTTCTTCAATGACTACAGGCAATACGAAACAAAGGTAGGTTGATATCTCCAATTTCTTCAATAAGAGAAAAATTAGCAAGGAGTGCAGGTGACAATCAATTCAGTCAGGCAGCGACAGCCGACCAAAACAGGTGTCAGGGACATGCTTAAAAACATGTGCTGTGGTGCTTTGTACTATTTTACAGTGATTCAGTGAATGACTGGCACTATTAATGTAAAATTGTTAAATATATGCAGTTCATGCTGTATCTTATAATTAATGTAAAATTGTTAAATATATGCATTATTCTATATGCAAGAATAATCATATAGACCTTATTAAAAATAGAATTAAATCATGTATGTTCAGTTACAAATAAAATTAATGAAGTGTTGACTGTGTTTCAGATGCACAGAGTCCTGAGTCAGAGGACAGCTACAGCAGTTTATCTGAACCTCCCAATTTATCTGACATTTCCTACTCTGAAAGGTCGCCAAGGTAGAGTATTTTTTTAAAAATGCTGTTAAACTATCACCAGCAATATGTGAATTAATCCTTTTTTTTATTACTTGCCTGCTGAAATGCAGTTGCCCTTTCATATATTTAAAAAGGTAAAAGTAAGCTGTTGCTTAATGGTCTGACTAAGCTTTTAATAAATCAAATGACACACATCTTTGTCTTTAAATGTCAGTGTTGACCATGACTATCGATTTCCACAGACTAATTTTGAATGTATTTTTTAATATATCTAGAAATGTCTCAAACCAGAGCTGCAGGCCCTGCACAACCCATCCTGAAGACCATCCGTTGCACTCAGCGTTAACAGGGTAAGACCAGAGCCTCCAACGATCTGTAGTTATGCTGCATAGTTACTGATTAAGAGATTTTAGATATTGTTGTTTTACTGTGAAAATAATACAACATGCTTTAAATTGATTACCGCACACTGCACTCGTATGTTTACTATACAAAGCTGAGTACTACTGATGTAGAGTATAATATATTGTTGTTACTGTTCTAAATTTAATTTTGATTATTATAGGACATTTGTTGTTACATTGTAAGAGTCTAAGTGGTGCTTAAAGCTGATTACTACACAAGACACTGCTTTTGTTCACTGTACAGAGCTAGAAGGATCGAATTCTGACTAACTATATACAGCAAACATCATAGTCTTTTGTGTATTACTTGGTAAGCGTACACCGTGCAGATTTAATGTGACCAAGAAAAGCAATTTTGAAGTGGGCGATCAGTGGCAGCCTGTATGTTTTGTTTGTTGGGCCACCCCCTCTGAGATAAATTGTTGTTACTTTCCCAACCCCGGAAAATTATCTGGACCTGCACTAGCACATCATGTGTCATGCACAGTATAATTTAGCAGAACCATGAGAAGAATAGCACCAGCACTAGGATCACTGATAAACTTACCATTGATTTTTCACCGTAGTAAACATTATTCTTCTTGAAAGGTCTGTTATCTGTCTAACTGGACACTGTTCTCCACGGTGCATACCCAGTGAAATTCATAGATTACGCTGCAATGTGTTCAATACTCTGCGTGGATGTAAAAATCCGAGACTTTTTTGACAGCGCTGTGATTACGTTTTGCAGGCATGCATGCATTCAGTATGTTGATTTAAGTCGTTTGACTGGACATAATAATTGTGTCATCATTCATGGAGCACAGCAATTTAATGTTTCACAACGTATCTAGTCTCTAAATAGTGTGCACGTGTACAGAAGAAAGAACTTCCTCTTGGGAAAAACACTGAAGCTGATGAATATACTCCAGTACTGGCAGTGCAGTCCTGGTAATAGATACATGTTTAGGGCTGCATCATAAAGAGGATCCTGTAAAATATACATGACAAATCAACAATGCAGATAATCCTCCTGGGATGACAACAGGAATAGCCAAAAACAAAAAAAGGGGTTTGTTGAGGAAAGAAATTTTTATTTTATTTTTCTAAAGCAATGCACATCCTGACCAAGCATTTTCAATCTCCTGTCTGAGATTAGGATTTATGTTCTTTTTTTTCTGGTAGCATTAAGACATGGCTAATACAGGGGGTGTAAGGTTTACCAACGTCCTACAACCTAACCTTGTGATGTGTGGTATTAAAACAAATTTCGCACAGGAACTAGTTGGCAAGAGGAGCAGATGAATACGCAAATACCCCATTGGTATAATAATGGAGTATATATTTTGATATACCATACCATACCTTCGACCTGGAGCCTTATAGTATTGCTCTGATTGTCACTGTGAAATTGAAAGAAAACGAGCAGAACCTGAATGTTAAGAGTTACAAGGTGAAGGCTCAACAACAGTTAAACAAACATTGTAGTTTGACAACCACCGTGTCTGTCTACGTGAACCCTGCCTGACCCTTTATGCCATGAGTGGGAAAATATCACTTCAACATCGATTACAGTGGGATTTCAGCTCACTGCCTCAGTAAAATACAAAACAGCACACGATATTTTACATTGTACTGAGTGTTTCCAGGACAGCCTGTGTGTTCTGCTCAGAACTGGTGGATTTTATGAGTTCATAAACCCAACTCAGTCTGTATGGCTGTAATTTGTACCTTAATTAACACGGATTCTCTGTGAGTAGAGATCAAATCTCTTTTGACCCTGCGATCGTTGAATCTGTTTCGCAATGCTTTTTTTTTTTTTTTCTTCAATTTAAATTTTTATTTATAGAGTGTGGTAATGTTGTGTTGTTTAATCTAGCAATCCTGAAAAACAGCAACAATGGATGATTGACAGTGTGGCAATAGGCCTTTTCTGTCACTTTTAGTCTTTTAGCTGACTGTCACTACATAAAGGATAGGGGATTCCAATCAGGTTGAACTTTCATGTCTCACCTCGCCTGTCCTTCAAATACACAGATTGCAGACACCCGCTGTTGGCCAGGCTCCAGTTTGATTTCTTCATTCCAAAATCCTCCCTGCAAGGCTTGTGTGGTGTCTTCACGCATACCAAACATGCAGGGTTGCCTAGCACTTTGAACACTCAGTTTTAAGATATGGAAAAAAAATGTTTGTGAATTATCAGGAATAATGATTAGTCATATTTTGAGGTTTTTAGAAAATAAGGTCAAAACAACAAGTGAAGTAGTTCTATGCTACTACTACTTCACTTTTGTTTTTTTACCTTAAAGTGCAGATAGTGATTATGAAATGTATCAAGTACGCCGATTGGCTGAGGATATAGCCCAGTAAAAGTGCAGTTGTGCCATCATCACTTGAACCTTGATGTCATGTCTCCGTCCCCCACCAGTCGTGCTAGCCCCATACTTTAAGAAGCACTGATATAGCCAATAAAGTACTCTGAATCAGCAGTGTTAGAGAGAAAAATTGGGCATGAAGCACAATTTGCCCATAATATGACTTAGGCAATCGTGCCGTGAGGCTAACGATATGTAGCAACAGGCACTTTAATCAACAGTTAAGGATTTCCCGCCGGTATGGAAACCCAACAAGGCAAATAATTGTCGGTCTACAGAATTTCATTACAAATGAAATGCGCTGTGAGCTGCTTCTCCTTACGAGACTGTTTATATGTGATTAAGTCATTGACAAGACAGTAAGAACAGGGTACTGAGTTTACCCTCCCGTCATAAAGTACACCAGCTGATTGCTGATCTCGTGCCTTTTCATTTCCTTGAGTGTTAAGTGTTTTCTTACGCGTTGACATTCACCTCAATTTCTGAGAAATTACGAGTGTGCATCTAGCAGGAAGCTATGGTCTGTGCTTGTGGATATTGCATGTTCCCTCTGTTCTGTTCCTGCTCCTTGGTTGTTTTTTTCGC
Source organism: Cynoglossus semilaevis (assembly GCF_000523025.1). Classification (NCBI taxonomy): domain Eukaryota; kingdom Metazoa; phylum Chordata; class Actinopteri; order Pleuronectiformes; family Cynoglossidae; genus Cynoglossus; species Cynoglossus semilaevis. The sequence continues at coordinate 15,758,803 of NC_024318.1, read as the reverse complement.
TTTATGTGGCCTTGTGACCATCAATGTACTGATCAGCGGGTACTCCAGCTGAGGCTATCCCGATATAGGATCACTTTATACTGGCAGAGCTCACAAGATGAGATGGGGAAAGAATGTATTTGATTGACCTATTTACTAATTTACTGTGTGAGACACACATACATTCATCTACTAAGGTGAATCTAGCATCTGGCCCTGTCACATGTTGAATGTAAATGTTCTATTAACAACCAGGAGGACAATTCTGTTCGGCTATGTTCGACCTATATCAGAGACAGAGTTCTACAGATGTTCTAAATCAGTGGTTCTCATACTTTTTATACTCATTTTATATTGAATTTTCCCCGCATACCAGTAGAGAGCGCTCGTGTGCCACCGGTGGTATGCGTACCACAGTTTGAGAACCACTGTTCTAAATCATCTGGAAGTCTTCTTCAGTGTAAGCTCTTGCTTAAAAGCAGTGGTTCTTGGTCATTTCTGTCGTATTTCCCCGTTGTCCCCTATTTTTTATCTGTACAAACCACTATATGAGATACTGCCACCTAGTGGATGGAGGCTCGTTATCATTCAAGCATTACAGCAGTGGTACACTTATGTCCAGCGTGCCATATTACGTTTGAAGCCCCTCATGCCCCCCCCCGGAATCTCCCTTTCCCCCACCCCTAGGGGGCTCCATTTCACCATTTGAGAAGTACTGCTTTAAAGAAACGTTTCACCTTATAAATTATGAGGTTTAAATGATGAGTTTATTTATCTTAACTTTTCCAACTGCAGGTACAGAAATAAAAGCCAGAGTTTGTTTGAAAATCACCAGGAAAGATGTATGAGCTACTTGAACATGGCAAGAACTAAGACGATCACTCAAAATATAAGACGTGGGAAGTGAGAGAAAAAAATCAAAACAAAACAAAATACTTCTCGAGTTTCTAGCGAGTAAGTATGAAATTCAGATTTTTATGTAAATGAGGTCTTTGTTAGCTCTAGAGAGATGGATGTACGGCTTTGGTAAAGTGCTATGAATCATTCACTTTGTCAAGAAATGCTGCTGCGAGAAGAGGAGAGGACCCAAATATCACAACTGTATTTGCATAACAAGGAAGGACAGTGACTTCTTACAAAGCCCTGAACATTTCTCTGTTCTAATACACATGTTTTATTCATCAGGAGCTTAGTGCGAGTTTTGTAATTTGGCCAAATGCTATATGATGAGCCATTTACCACTAATTCCCCCTGAAATATCTGTCGTTGTTTTTGGCCCAAACAGCAATATTACACCCTTTAATTGTGTTTGCTAATGAGTCCATCGGAGCAGCCAGTGGATTTTAATTAAATCAAACTTTTCTTTTCTTTATCGGCTGAAGTTCTGATGCGACATACAGGTTGACTTATTATGATGAAAGTCAGCTTTTATGGATGAAAGGTTCCGACCAGGAAATCGATAAAGGACAAGTCAAGGTCTGTTTTCATGACAAGTATCCAGTGTTGTATAATGAGGTTCCTCCAGCCTTTACTTCAATGATAAATCACAGTCACTACTGGCACTGCGTTAAGTCACTCGGTTGCCGTTGAGATGTACAGTATAAACTCGTTCGAAGCTCAGCTCAAATATGCGTTCTTCTCCATTCTGTTTGACTTGGTGACAACACTGCAAACATTTGTCCAAGACACACAAGGGATGGTTTATTGAAAAAAAAAAAAAAAAAATTTGATTTTTTTTCCAATCTTAAAAAAAAAAAAGTTGATTTTTTTTTTTCCAATCTCATGGTAGACATGGAAAAGAAAATATGTATCTGGTGCATTTATGTACCCGACACAGTAATTCATCACACCCCCACAGTGATTTGTTTCTTTATTACACTCAGAATTGTGGCTTTCCTCTGGAGACTGCCATGTGGTTTTACCATACTTTGATGTTTGTCTAAGCAAACCAAATATGTGTTGTGTTGTACTGATAAGTGGCTTAAGGTAAAACACATTAAAAGAAACCAAATTTATTCATCACAATGTGAAAACAAGGCTCGAGTTCCGCTAAGTTGCACTAAGGTTATTTAATTAATTTATTTTTTAATCGTTGCAGTGTTAAGTGTATAATGTGGAAATGACTTATTAAATTATATTCAGTGTAGTTTTGTATAGTTTTTATCTATGACTCACTGTGTTGATTAAAGTTACAGAAAAAGAAAGTTTAAGAAGAAAAAGTTAAAATAAATATAAAAAAAAGAAATCATAATAATTTTGAGCCCAGACTGGTGGTGGTCCCTTGTGTTCCAGCTTAAGAATGCAAATTGCGATATAAAAAATAAGAAGATATTTGGACATTGTTGAAACATTGAGCATTTTTCATATGCATATTTTGGAAGCATTATCTATATTCTACAATTAATTTTTTTTACAAGATTTTTTTTGGTTTTTGGTTAATAATATTATTCCGGTATCTGACCCAAAATGAAATTTCTTCCATGGTTCTGCTGACTAATGTTTGCGCTGGTTAGTGCGGGCTTTGGTTCACACTATAAAGTCGTGGAGGGCTCTAAAAAAGATTTGTATGCTTTGCCTACTGCGCACGCGCACAAAACTCCACTGAAATACGCATTTGCTTATCTCTACACATAAAATAAGTATACAGCTGCTGGATAATTGCAATAGTTTAGCTGTTGATACCGCAAATGTCGTATGTGGAAATTTCTAGAATGTTCACTTGTGACAGCTCGTGTTTTTTACTTCTATTTTTTTAAAAGGCATATTAATCCGATAGGTAGAATTCAGCCATCAGAAAAGTAAAACCGTGTATTAAACTATAAGTATATTAATCTGACGGGGGGGGGGGGGATAAACTATAGGTACACAAATCTGACAGGGCAGACAAATCCGACAGTTTACCGGCACTGCCGAGAGGGATTTATTGTTTATTATCCCGGCCCGTGAAATTATAGTCCTGGGTTTGGATCAGGTCGCCGGTAGAACTTTGGGTGGCGCCAGAGCGCAAGAAAAGAAAAAAACAGCATAACTCGTGGGATAATCGACTTGCAGAATCATTTTGTGGCTTCAACGGTCCCCACATCCCGCTGGATGATGTGCGGATGTGTTCAGCTGCTGCTTGGATTTACAGTACCACCTGTCAGGAATAAGAACCAGCACCGCCGCTGAGGACCGTACTCACATTTTCTACTAGTTTCAACGCTGGACATCATCTTCAAATTGGCCAAAAAAAAAATGTTTTTTTCCCAAAGAGCAACTTTGTCTTAGTGACTGCGCAGGAGAAAGTGAGCCAAAGGCAGTGGTGATGTTAAAGCCCGAAGTCTCCGTGCGTCTGTGAGGCTTCGACCCTCCCCTCCGTCTGAAGATTAGAGGGTTAACCACGTCTGAAGGACAAGAAGAAGGGGATTAAAGCTTTTGTTCTGGCCAACCCACTTCTCATCAAGCCTGCATCCTGTCCTCTGAATATTTGCGCAGTGATCCTACGGACTCGTAAAATACGTTGGATTCTACCCTGAAGTAAGGAACACTTGAATTTGTAACCGTGAATTTCAACAACGGAGTTGAAGACCTTTAGTAGATTTGGGTGAAAGCAGTGTACGCACTCGAGCCGGTAACGCCGAAATATCTGTAGAAACGTTGTTGTCTTTGACAGTTGACTGTGTGAATGAATGAAGGCGCATCACTCGCACGCGTTTATTGGTAATTTACTCGTGTAGTACTCCGGACCTGTGGATCCAGTGATGCATTCTCGTGAAGGCAAATTTAATGTGCAGTTCTATATTCTACTCTACTCCAATGTTTATTTTTTTTAATGATGTATCAATGCAAAATCGGGATTCATCCCAGCTTGAATTTTACAGGGAGATTTAATTGGTTCTGAAAGTGTTAAGACTATACGCCAACCATTATTTTGCCTCTAATGTTGCTTCTGGCACTGGCGGTCCTAGCCAATTTGGGGATCTGAGCCGATTTGGACCCGCCCCCAATTCTCACACCAACTCTTCCCCTTTTCCATGTTTTATTCTTTTTGCTAACATGATCAGACATTTTATTAAACAATAGCATACAGAAAAGTGGAAGAGTAATGTGTAATGAAAATAATAATGTGTGATATAGAAATACCCATTATCATGTGATCAAATATGCACCATTTGGTTTGCAAACTCTAAGAGGTAGAACAAATAGAATTAGAACCACAGTACTCCCTCTACCTAGTATTAGTTACATATTTTATACCCCTAAAAAAGGGGTTGACAAACTCCTGGTCGGGGATCAACTTGTGGGCCCATAATTAGTCAATAATAATTTGATTTTGTCAATTTGCATGGTTGGTTTGCACTGTAGTATTATACAATACTTATATCAAACTAAATCTATTTTTTTTTGTCTGTGTTTTGAGCATCTAACACTGTTTAATCCCTGATTTACACTCCGACTTCTTCTGGTCAGCTTGTTTACAAAATTATAATTCATCAGAATCAGCAATCAGACTAAAGGCAGCTTCAGCCCTTTTCATTTAGCTCGCGATGAAAGCAGTTCAAAGTGCCGTGCTTGGAAAGGCTGACTTAACTACGAAGAGACTGATCAGTGCAAGTTTCGCCTCACCCACATATTAACCTGATTTATTCAGGTCTCCTAGTTCATCTAAATAACCCACTTTTTAAATTCTTAAAGTACATATGTTGTTGTTAGAGACTTGTCATGTTGATGTTAAAATATATATTTTCTACATGTTTAAATTTGTTTGGGGGTTTTTTCTGTTTTGTTTTTTTTAAATTACACTTCCAAAATCTGTCTAGACTTGGGCTATTTCGATAAGGGTTTGCATTCTAGGTGTAAGAGATGAAAAGCGGCGTGACTCAGACCAGCCAGACTCTGATTGATATTCCCTCAGTGTCTTAATCCATAGGCAGCCCATTGGGACAGACCACCCATCAAAGAAAACAAAGGTTCATTTATTCTATGTTGAAGACTTGTCCTCAAAGTGCCTGCTTGAAAAAAAAAAGATAGAAAATGTTGGAGTCTGCACTTTGAGATTATGTTGATGTTTTATAGCTTGGAGATTTTCTAAAGTCAGTCAAGTCTTTGCGAGTCAGACTTCATTGTTTTTCTAAGACGAGATCTACTCTTTGATGCATAAACAACACAATTTAATGGACACGTTTGGTTTGGACCCGAAACTTTCGGGTAAGATGACTGAGAACTTGCACAGATGTTCGGTATGGATCTTCTTCACGAAGATTAATGCATATAGTAAACAGCATTTGAATAACATGAGCTTCCCAGGCATAGAAGGTTCATCCAAAGTTACAAAGCTTCTCCGACATCAGGTGCAAGAGTGTCTCACTGTGTGTGGCCTGTCGGGCTTCTGTAAGATTCATGGCCAGCTGAGCAGGAAGATTTATCTGTCACGAGTGCATGAAATTGCAATGCTCTGCAGTGTTGTGTACAGGGCTGCTGAGAGAAACTGAGACAGACAGACAGAACCCCCGCCCCTCCCCTTCTCTGCTCTGGGAAATAAGGAAGCAACAAAAAAAGATTCTGGCTCAAAACATACATGTGTTAGGTAGAATCGACTGTGTTGTCACACAGCGCTATATGGTCATAGATTGTATCGTGCTACATTGTTTTATTGGGAACTTTCATTATGGTGATGTTTTTATATCCTAGATTGTAATGTTACCACTGTGTTAGCATAGGGAGCTGAATCAGGTAGTTACAGTACGCACAGTATTTGGACAAAAGTTACGTCGTGTTGTAGTACTCACTCACTTTTGTCTCGCTGCTTGTGATTTACGCCGAGCTGCAGTAGCCCGTGGTCCAGCTTGACCACCTGTTGTGTCCAAAAAGTTGGACACATTGACCCGTTGACGATCCGCTGCGTCGTCCTCACCTTGCTGTGTTCCCCCTCAGATGTAAAACGTGTAGCAGGTATATACTGTACAACAATTCTGCTCAAACCTCTCCATGTTGGATTCCTTTTGTTTTGTTGTAGGAAAGGCTGTATTGTCAAAGGGCGCGCAGTCAGCTAAACCGCAGCAGAACTTACTTTCACATAATGCTAAAGGGCAATTGCTCTTCAGTTGTAGTGCTTTCACCCTCGTGTGAAGTCTTTGAATGCAAAATGTGATCCTTATTGCTGACTGGGCACCGAGGTCCTGTTGAGAGGAAGCTTCAAGTGTTGACACTATTGTGTCCCTGCGTACTGAACTTTTTACTTGAATCACTATTGTTTTCTGGAAATTGTAATGGTGAAGTGTGAACCTTGGCACCAGCAAACTAAACCTTGATATTTATCGATTAATAAGCTATTTATTTAAACTCAAACAAAATGTTTCTTTATACCTCTGGCTGCTTGGAGAGTATTAATTAAGATCTCCTGAAAAACGGCTTTGTTTACATTTGTACAGCAGACATCGGATTGTGCTCGTTTCGCTTTCTTTAATTCGTGTTGGTTTTTGGGGGGGAACTTTTGGACCTTTATTATGACTCCCAAGTGTAAGTCAGGCTCTTTTGACGTTTTTATATCTTAGAATATGATGTTACTACTGTGTTAGAGTGAGTTCTGACTTGTGAAAACACCATAGGACCAAAACTCCGACATAACTTGAGGACCCCCTGAACTATGTTGGCTTACTTAACCTAACTTAACTAGACACACACACACACGCAGGCATATAAATTCTGTGTAAAGAACATTTACTGTCTTTCATTTGGCAAGCTTTTTAAAATAGAAATTTTAAGAATGGTTAAAAAAAACCACTTTCATGGACATCTGCTTGTCACAATAACACTAGATCCAAGACAAGTTCCACATTGTTCCTCCAACAAAGTCTTTGTAACTTGTGCTCAGTAAATCACCCGCCTTCTTTAATGATGATCTGAGGACTCATTTCATCTTTAATCCACAGTAAATATCCCCCAAGTTTCCATATGTCCGCTGATTGAAATGCCAACAGCCGGAATTACTTTTGGTCCATATTTCCCGTAAATATTGCGGCCCAGAAAACAAATTAAAGGGTGGCTGTAAATAACCTATTTACATCACATTGCTGAGATAATAGCTCGTCTATTCGTGGACTAGGTGTGTGGCTGTGGTCTAGACAGATAACAGTGTGAACATGTTTTAATTTCACACTTCAGTAGGAGTTTTAATCAGTGGCCTTTGTGAAAGGTAATGTGACAGGAACTGTTTAGTTAATTTACCACGCAGAATGTTTGCAGGGACTCTTTGTGACATTAGCCTTACAGTAAATAAATAAGACAAATATATACGTTTTTATCACAGACGATGAGCCAGACGATTTTTCGAAATATGTCAATACAACATCTAATGACCTGCAACTCTTGTGTGTTCATAATCTCTTCACAAACTGCTACAGCTGTCAACTCCCACTCACTTCTTTCCGTAGCGTTTCTGTTTCTGTTTTTTGTAGAGATTTTGCATCTTTTCCCGTAGCTGTATAGGTTTGTCCTTACAAGATCTGTCCAATAAATTACCATCTAATTGATCAGTTATTATTCAACTGCTATTATTGAAATGAATTATTGTAAGATAGTTGCCTTTCTAATATGAATAAATTCTCTCATCGGAGCTGTGTTTTTAAACCTTGGGGTTGCGGCCCCATGTTGGCTCAACTGGATTCAAATGTCTCTGGGGCCGCCAGAAAACCCTTACAACCTTTGCAGTGTCAATGGCATTAAAACTGTTATATTGAAATTGAGTAGTACTATAATTAAACCTAAATATAAATAAATATATAAATATTTAGGGTAAAGAAAACATATAAATATAGAATAACATGATACACCAATTGTTTTGCTCAACTTTGTCTTGAGAAGAAATCAGGATATATATATATATATATACAGCACGCACAAAACAATCAAACGCTGTTTAATGTTTCCATATCTGAACAAAGTCGAGTATTTGAACGCTGACATTTCAGAGGCTTTATTTTCATCAAGAGGATTGGTGTCTGAGTTTGATGTCTAGCTCTAACATCGTCGGGGTCACGTGTTATGATGGCTTATTATGAAATATATTCCAGATCATTCTCTTACCAATGGAAAGTGCATTAGTCTTTTTTTCTTTTTTTTAATTTGGATCATTTAAAAGCAATTTCCTAAACAACCTAGCCGTGTTAGCACTTTTCTTTTAAACTTATTATGCGGCTAGAAAATCTCCACGTTTGATTGCGGATCCAAAACAAAGCGTTCGAGAAAGTCGTCATTTGAGATTTTGTGTATAGATTAATGTTTCCACCAAACAGCCATAAAACACAAAACTCAGATCTTTTTTTCCATGTGCTTGAGGTTTATGGTAAACAAGGTGATTATGAGGATGGTTATCAGCCTTTATTGCCACTCTGAGAATTTCCTGCTGCTGTGTTTGTGTGTGTACTTGTGGCTAAAAACAACGGCCGGACATTAGCTCTGGCATGGAGCTGTGGGTCAGTGAGCAGCGATAAACACCTAGACTTTTTGAGACAAAGGTTGAGTATCTGTGTCCACTATAAGCTGCCCGTCATGGAAGAGTTTTAGCCGAGACTAGCTCCAGCTGCAGAGTTCTCATCATTAGCATGTGTGTGATAATAGACAGAAAAAGAACAAGAAACCTTCATTAACCTTGCAATGGGTACATTTTTCAAACTACATCAGCAGAGAGACGTGTGAGAGTAAAAATCAAAAAAATGGAACCGACTAGGTAAGAATATTCATTCCAAATCATTGGTATTTTGACTTCTGCCGGCTGCTTTCTAAGATCATCAGTGATAGGTTGGTCACAGTGCTCTTCTGATCATCACAGGCTGAATTTGTCAGCACGCCATTGGATTGATGTGTATTGATCTTCCATCATCTGTGATTTGTTTTTCATTCAGTAAAATGTCATTACATCATGTACCTCTTAGTGCTTTATCTCCCAACCCTATTAAGCTGTAATCTTTAAGATAGCTTCCAGTTGTTTTTCTTCTTCTTGCATGACTTGTATGGCTTGTACCATACTGTGCCTCATTATTTCTATTCATATAAATATAATTCACATTATAAAACAATGTACATTGCATGATTTTCCACTAGTATAAATTGGAGTATCATCAGCAAATATATGACAAGTGCTAAATTAACTTGTTGAGTTGATTGATCTCAATGCCATCTATGCAAAACAAATATTATGTATTGTTATGTTTATGCAGCATATAAAACAAATTGATTCATTGTGTCCTCAGTTTACGATGTCCTCGACTTATGGCGTTTCTCCGATTTGTTGCCACTTTTTGCCCTTTGTTATGGCTCACAATCATTAGTCCAAGTCTCTAAGTTGTTAGAGGACAATAAAGAATTTAACAGTACGCTTTCCATGTGGTGGCGCTTTGGCCCAGAATCAATGTCTCTGTCATTGGTGTGGACCCCCAGGGGTTCACCTCTTGGGCAAGATCGAATCCCGGTTAGGGCGGTTGGTACCTTCCAGTGGACTCACCACCCGCAGGAAGGTTCAGGGGGGTTGGTACGGTGCAGTGTGATTTGGGTGGCGGTCGTGGAGACTGCTGCCCCTGAAGCCCGGTAATGGATAAGTGGATGAAAATGGATGGATGGATGGACTTTCCTTGTGGTCTTCACTGCTGTTCGCTATGCCCCTGCAGCCCGGTAATGGATAAGCATTCGCTGTGTCTAACTCCATGTAAAAGCTATAGTGTCCCGGCCAACAGGTTCAGATATGTAATATATAATTTATTGTTAGCTTAAAAATTCGAGTCACATTGCTGCTAGAAACCAACCCCAACGTAAGTCAAGGACCCCGTTTTTATAGGTCTGGTAATTGGGGAACGGATAGATGGATACTAGCTGTGTGAAGTTAGTCATTAAATGTAATGATCAACGATTTGATCAAATTGTGAAGTTATTATTTCAGATTGTATCCCTTATTTAAGAAAATGCCGTTTCAAGTGATGAGCGATGACATTTGTCACAGCCTTGCATTGGCCTAAAAAATGGAAAACACATCCATCACTGGAGGAGAATGTGGTTCTTTAGACATCTGCTGATAATCAGGGCAGCCTGAAGTAGAGCTTGACTCGATCAGATCCGATGTAGAGCCTCTTCCGAAACTCTATTAGTCTCACTACAGTGAGCAGGTTCTACAGCGTAGTCAGTCTGCTGTTATTCTAAAGGTAGTACATTTCCCAAAACACCTTTTGATGTTGTGTATCTGTGCCACGCTTTGGATACAGGCGATTAAAACTGCAGTGGGTTCCAAACTCCTGGAGCAGACTGAATTGCGATGTACAGTAAAGTATTTATCTTGACGTCATTTGGACACAGCTGTACTATCGAGCTTGCACGGTAAATTGAATGTCTTTGTTAGCAATCAACAAAAATAAACAACATAATATTTATAGTCTGTGTATGTTCAAAGTATGACCCCAAAAAAAAAATATCTGTAATTTGCTAAAACAGACAAATGACAACAGGTAGATGTACAGTATATTTTTCACATATGCCACAATTTACGACTCATACAAATATAGGAATTATTAATATGGGAAAATGTCAAAAGAAATATACAAAAGTATAACTCAATACACTAACGCATGCTAGGCGTTGAGGTGGTATTTAAAGCTTCTGCGGTGTGGTTAAATAACTGTGTATCAACTGAGTATTAGAGTCACCATGATGACCTTTATTAGAATATAGCAGCATAGACCTTCAGCTTCCACCACACAGGAGAGATGTTTAGAAAGATGTTGATGTTTAAATGTTGTATTAATTGTAAATGGTATTGTACATGATATGTCAGATTTATTCAACTGAAAATGTAAATGTGAAAATTCTTCCCGGTTCTCATTGGTCCTGTGTCATGTGGCTCTGCTTTCCATTCCACACTGCTTCTCGTCCACTGCAGAATCTCCTACGGTGGAGAAGCCACTGATGCGTGATATGTGTGTGCAGCGTTTGTGCAATTGACTCCATATTACTACAATATTATGTCTGCTGCTGCGCACCAATCGAGTTGGTTGTCCTCGGTGAGGTTTTCCTCTCTGGCATTGGGTGTTTGGCCGTTGGTGCTATTAATCAATCAATCAAAGGACCGTTGCACATGATTGTACTATGTTCTCAGAGAGCGTATTTCATCCCACTACTGTGCACTATTTGTCAAACAGCAATAACTCAGTTAGGCATCTTATTTTATGGGGGAGCCAATCCCAAGCGTGTTTCAGCAGGCATCATTTTACAAACACGTTTATACCTATGGACACTTTAGATCAGGGGTCATCAACTATATTTGTCGGAGGGTTGGAATTTTTCTGGACAGGCACCTTGGGGGGCCGAACACTCAAATAAAATGAAATAAATATTACATTTCGGTCTAACATTATTATTGTATATGTATTTTGGAATCCAGTCGCGGACCGCACTGGACGGTTTCGACGGGCCATATTTGGTCCACGGGCTGCCGGTTGATGACCACTGATTTAGAGTAAATTAATTTATGTACTTTATTATAAGACTCATTTCTTTCTCACTATTCCATTGTAAGTTATACAGCAGCTGTCTTATGTACCGTTAACTCATCTCCATTTTTTTTATGTCTCTACTTTTAGGCGTAATGCAATTTCATATTCATGTCTCTGTCTGCAAGTGTCTCCTTCTCTTTGCATGGTTCTCCCACCCAGCATTTTAACACGCCAACATCTTTGTTCTAAGGCACAGTGTATGAATTTTAAGAATTTTGGCATCATGAATGTTCCGGCATGAGGCAAGGACTCATTTGAACTATGGAGCTTCATGTTAAAGCATCGTATTTAAATACAAATAAAAATCAACGTACTGTACCTCGTTTCACACCACATTCTCCTCCCTCCTTATCACTGTTGTCCCTGTTTGCAAGCAGCCTTTCTCTTAATAATTAAATTTCCTATTAAATCTTAATTAGACATTTTGTATCAAGCATTACATTATCTGTGGTATGAGAGGCCTGAAAACACTGTTTTAATCAATGCAGGCTAATTAGTGAAAGTAGAGATGGGCCTTTAATGAGAAGGGCAAGACTTGAGCAAAGAAAAGAAAAGAAAAAACATTAATGGAACAGAGTTAAAATTAGTCTTTGAAATTTCAGAAACACATTTCAGTTCTAATTAGTTTTATTATATTTACATTATTACATTATTTTATTATATATACAGTCCTTTTATTTGTGGTCACCCTGTATGAATCTGTTAAGGACAGACTTGTGCTCAAGCCCCGGGGGTCAGGGTTTTTACGCGTTCAAACAAAATAAGGAAGTGTGTGTGTTTGCTGCGCACACACTGAGAGTGTGGTGGTGGCAATGCATAAGAGCATATGGTCAAGGCCCATTGCTTCATTGTGGCAAGAGAAATACATTTTTTGATTTTGTGAAATAATTAAGATTTGTTTTTGCACAAATGTGAGGATAAACAAATTCCTTGCCAGAGGCCTGAGCTGTGAAGTCACCCTGATGGGGAAAAACATATTTTGATGAAACATTAAGTGTTTGCACAAGAAGTGTACCTTAAATTGTATTGAATTTTTTAAGATCGTAATAGTATAATTGAACACATGCTAGAAAATAAAAACCCAAGAAGTGATAATAATATTAAGGAAGATGAATTAATATTTAATCATTATTTCCCATTCAACTGGGACAAAGCTGTGATTTAAAATGAATCTGTTTTTTAAACAAAACTCAAATATACTGTCAATATACAAAACAAAATCTCTTTTACTTTGTGAAATCACACCTTCCCCTAAAGCGAACATTCCGATTTATTCCGATTCTGACGCCCTTCCTTGAATTTACGGTACATTATACAGTCGAAAAACAACAGCGTCACTTCATAAAAGAACATCGGTGCAAAAGTGTCAGTGTTCTCTGTGTATTCAAATGTCCTTCTACCTCATGTCCAGATTTTCGTTTAAGTTTTAGAAGGTGCTTAGTGATATTCTCCCAAGTAATTTGTCTTTCCCTTCATTCTGAGAATACTACCGCCAATACATCACCCAGTTATTTATACACTATCTGACATACAAAACTGACATCTAAAGACTGAGCGCAAACACCAGTTGTGTGACAGCCGACGACTATTGAAAAATCTTTCATTCCATCGCAAACGTCGTCACTCTGTTTGGTGTTTTGATCTGTGCGGCACTCTGAAGTCTACTAACAGTTTGCCTTTGCGTCTATTTTTTTTAAACAACGTTTCACAGAATCACATTCTATTAAAATAGTTTCTGGTATCATTTTGTCATCAATTGTAATCAATTAGTCTTATTACCATAATGAGATATATTTATTTTAGGTAATTTTTTTAAAAAATAAACCCTTGACTAATCATCTGCTTTTACTCTTCTCATTTGAAGTGACTCTATTTTGAGGATTTGGTTATTTTCTCAAGTCAAAAAGACTAAATGGAAGTGGTGTAAAAAAAAAACAGATTTAAATAGAAATGAAATTTTAAAAAAAAGCCAAAACACTGGTAATGGACAACTAGCTTAAGACTCTTGATTGGACTCATTTGCTGCTTGTGCTTTACAATATTTCAACGACATGCATCTAACTATTGTTGCTTGTCTTTCTGTTCCAGCAATATAAATTATACATATATAGGTGGTTATACAGTATATATTTACCTATTCTTGGTCTCTTGGCTTGTGGTATGTACTAGTCTTGTGGTATGCAGTAGTCTAACCCAGTGTTTCCCAAACTTGTTTTGGGGGGACCCATAAGTCACAAACCTTCGCAACCCAAGTCAATAGACATTATTCGTAAACTCCTGGGAAACATGATGCAAGACGACCCCAAAAAAATCTCTTGCGACCCACCTGAGGGTCACGACCCAGTCTTTGGGAAACAGTGGTCTAACCAGCTCCATGTGAAGGTCTAGATTGAAGCTTGAAAATTCAGTACCTGTACAACTGAAGTACAAGGCAAGGCTGGAGCCAGAGAATGCTATGAGTGTCTGCAATTCACCATGCCCAGAAATCACACACCATCAGTTTAGAAGAAAGAAAAATATTAACACCTTTGTATTGAGCTTGAACAGCAGTGGTTCCCAAGGTTATCTCGTATTTAGAACGGTCGCACGCGGAGCGATGAAATGGATAATCTGCCGTTACGAAGTACCAATTTCAGCCAATATATTTACTTATACTGATGATACCTGCTAATGAATAAAAAACTAAGGGGAATAAAAACCAATCAGACATCTAGACTAAACAGACTGTGCTGAACGTCCTTCCTGAAGTGCCCTCTAAGTCTGTACACAGCGTCTCAGTGGCTTTTCTCGATCCATTAAGGCACCTCAGCCATGACACATGTTAATACTGAGGAGCAACACGGCTTATTGGCTACCACCACAGGTCCAGGGCTGTCAGGCTGTGAGTGTGGCGGTGAATTTATAAAGAGGTGCTGATTCACCGTGCTGATGGTGCTGCTGACTGATGAGTGATCCTGTTGTGTCAGGGAGCACACTTCAGTGGATAAGGAAAAAGTAAACAATAAGAAGAACTGCCCACCTCTCAGTGTATACATTTCCAGCATCTAAAGCACATGTGTCAAACTCAAGGCCCGGGGGCCAAATAAGGACCGCCAAGTCATTTTGTATGGTCCGCGGGAGCCTGATAAATAATTTTTTGTTACAACTGCAATGAACAATATTACTTGAATAAATAATAATCAGTTGAAGAAACATTTATTGTTTATTATTATGGAGTGGTTACATCTATACAGTGTTCTATTTACAGCTGCCCCTTTAAGGGGAACTTTTTTTTTGGCTGATGTGGCCCTCTGGTAAAAATGAGTTTGACACCTGTGATCTAAAGGGTAATGCAAATGAGACTTTCAGTATTTCATACTGTAGGCTTTGTACAATAGGCTGACTTGATTTAGGTTTGTTCTTTCATAGTGGTGCTTTGGCCCAGAGCCAATGTCTCTGTCATTGGTATGGAACCCCAGGGTTCACCTCCTGGACAAGATCGAATCCCTGTTAGGGCGGTTGGTACCTTCCAGTGGACTCACCACTCACAGGTGATTTGGGTGGTGGTCATGGAGACTGCTGCCCCCGCGACCCGGTAACGGATAAGCGGATGAAATGGATGAATGGATGGGTTATTTTCTTAAGTCATAAAAGGGGCTAATAAGCTAATTAGCTAATCCACAACTAGGACAAATGATATACTGAATTAACAAGGTGGTCATAATCCCCCTAACTAGTAGTTGATGATAAAGTGGTAGTTAAAGATCGTATACCTATGATGATGTTGATATCGGTGGATTGCTTGTTTTCTACTCATATTTTGACTTTATGAATAATCAGAATGAGGTAATCTGTTAATTAAATTGCTTAAATTAATAGATCAGGTTAATTATAGTGAATAACGTGTTTGATGCTTTCAATGTGTTAGTTCAGTGTTCAACACTTTAACAGGAAAAGCTGTCATTCAAAATGGCCGCTATGGTGAAGTGATATTTTTTTAATGGCCTGCTTGAAAACATTTCTCTCTTAATATCTGTGTAGCCCAGGTCGACTAAAAGAAGTCTGGACCGACGGTCAGGTAGTCGGTTCCACCTCTCAACACAACCAGCGCTAACCACTTCAAATTGTGACCTATCACACAAAAGTTGTCAAGCACCACTTTAAATAAAAGTTCTGCCAAGATTATCTCCAAAACGATAGCCGTGCGAGAGGGAGAAAAGAGAGAACTTTATCTTGTCACGCAGCCCTGGGAGACAAAATGCGAAAGCAAATGTCGAGGTTCTTCTTTCAGTCAGTCAGTTTCCGAAAAATTGAACCATGGTCCACAGATGACAAAACTTTACACTTACTTTGAGATTTTCTTATGTACTTGTGTTAAAACCATATCGAAAAAAAAGTTTTTGGGTTGAAATAAACTGTATAAATCGCTCTTTAACAGTGCTAAGCTAGACTAGGCTAACCTTGCTAACCCCTTCAGCTTTTTCACTTGTAAAAAAGGAAACACAAGAAAGCCTGCTGCTGTTGGCAGGACTCAATAGTTGGGGTTTTTTTTCATGACAGTTGAAAAAGACACCTGTTTTCCGAATTCGGAGCGTAATTTTTTTGAGGGAATCTTCAAAATGCTTCGAGGTGACATCATGAACAGTGCGTGTGTTCTAGTTTCAGATTTAGAAGATCAACATTTGGGCTTTTTTGGCTGTTTAAATAAGGCTGGAAAAGAAAAAAAAACAATCAAGTTACACCACAGAAACACAACTCGTCAACAGTGAGATAGAGTGGCTCTTGTGACTGGACCTCAGGACCTACAGGATCCACCAAGGGTGTTTCGTGACATCTAAAAATATGCTGCAATCATAACAGCATACCATTGATTTTTTGTGCTGCCCCTGGGACCTATAGCTTGACCTATAGAGATGGGAATCTGAATGTATTGATTGTCATTAAATAAAACAAACATTTTGACCTTAAAGCTCGGCTACATACTATATTAGAGGAAAACAAACAGGAAATGTACTTCGAGGATCATGCTTCTTAAACTACATGTAATAGTAAAAAGAAAATTGTGGATTTACAGTAGGAATAAAAGAAAAGGCATAAAAGACATTGTTGCAGTTAATATGAAAAATGATATCATTACTGTAAGTCCAAAGAACGTCTAAATGGATTTCTCTTATTGTCTGTGTCCTTTTAGTTCCTCCAGAGGTTTTTGTTATTGTCGAGACATTGTTGTGCTCCCTTTCTCTTGGTTCTGAAAATAGCTAGGGACATATGTGGGAAGACAAACAATTAATATAGACACTTCAAGCAGTCAGCCTTTGACTTTGAGGCTGTGTGACGCTGTGACTTTTTTGTGAGCGTAGGAAAAGCTGCACGACGCAGGGAAGGAGGCTCGGTGAAGATGAGTCACATCATCATTCCTCACCCAGTTTGGCCCATCGTGGAGCCTACTTTTAGGTCTGTTTTTGGTTGTCTGTGTGCGGATGAGAAGCGACAGAGCTACACATGTCTCTCAGTTCTTGGGTCACAAACTAAGAAGTGCAACTTAGAACGAAGAATAGTTGGAATTACTTGTCGAACGTAAGGCAGCTTTGTGTTTTGGGGCCAATGGAACAGGGGCTAGTTTGCTGTTTACAATTTATGATTAAACCTGATTAACTAGTTTGCTGTTTACAATTTATGATTACTGCCAAAACTATGTGTTATGGCGGTAGATAGGTTCCATGGCCTGCCGCAAAAACTGAATTTCCACGAAGTAGTGACACCATATTTATGAGCAGTAAAATGATGACAAGGAAGGTGATGATGACTTTGATGTTATGATTTTACGTCTCTTCAGAGGGTGGCGCCATTTTTTGGGGCACCTCTTCCACGGTTTCCGAAGGTGTATCTGTAGTAGTAGCAGGAACTGGCTCTTTTTTGCGAGGCTGCCGAACATTCTGATCGGACGTTGCTTCTGCTGCTTCTTTTTCCAGTCGAAGAGTAGCTTGTAGGCAGTCACGATGTCGTCGGTTTTGTTGCAAAATTAGACCGATCGAACCATATCGTCGTCCCATTCCTGTGACATCTCTGGCAGATCCGAATCCAGGATACAGTATATTTTATATATGCAGTTTAAAAAACCTGCGAAGTCGTAAATCCGCGAAAGATGAACCGCGAACTAGTGAGCGACTACTGTAATACCTTCCTCACTGGTCTCAATGAAACTCTGCTTAGATAGATGGTCACTTATGTCGCCTGAATCTATTCCTCCTCCCTGATTCTCGTTTTCCAAATCAATTCGAATCATTACTTTGTCCTCCACGCAAGACCTCTTTCAATCCCTGTTGCCACCAACACTGTCCGCTCCATCCACCACTGAAAGAAGATTGTAACTCCAAACATGCGAGGAAGTATTCTAAGCTAAATTTCCAGGGT
>NC_024318.1:15699860-15740872 GCF_000523025.1 Cynoglossus semilaevis | reverse complement strand
TGGCTCGAGTTGTTTGGCACAGAGTGGCACAGTTATATCTTGTCTTTGGGACCACACAGAGTTTAAAGTATCAAGTACTGTTAACTCTGGTGCTCCATCCTGTGGTTTGTATTATTTAGCACTTCTCCTTGTTCACTGTTATGCAGATGACACAGCGCTTTACCTCTCTACCGTCCCACCAAGTTCTCTCCTCAAGTGCTTAGATACAGTTTTGGTTCAACTCAAACTGAAACGGAATTCAATTTTATTGGTGCAGACAGTTGTTCAATCAGACTTATGAGCTCTTAATGTCTTTGTGTTTTATGCGGATGTGTTTTATGGATGTTTTTAAATGGGCTTTAAATAAAGGGTATCGTTATTATTACTATTATTATTATTATTATTATGTAAACCAATCACAAGCTCCATAATCCCTTTCAAAAACAAAGTCGTAAAAAAAGCATCATAAACAAAAGCTAACAGGTAATATGGATACAGTCCAGTACTTACAGGCTGAAAGGACGCTGTATGTTGTAGTAAAGCAGAACAAACATACTGTACGGAAAATGATCATTTGTCGTTGTTTTGCGCAGATATACTGAGACAGTGAAAGACGCCTGATTCTCCTCACATAAAGTCCCATATGGTTGTTACCCTTGGCCTCGCAATTAGTTTTGCTGACTCACAACAGTTATGTGTCAGTGAAGCCAGACGCAAACTGTAAAAGGCAATGAAATAAATTCCGTACAGCAGCTTTTACACTCTGATGGAGCAGAAATTAGAGATCAAGGATAAAGGAGGAGGCAACGCTAAAGGGAGAAAAAAAAAAAAAAAACCTGATGAAAACAACAGGATTTGCCTGTCAAGCACTTGTTGTTCACTGCACTGATGGAATTCCAACCTGTGATTAGTCAGGTATGGTGTTTGCTTCTTCACGTCTTCTTGTATTATATAGGACTAGAACAGAAAATGACGCAAAAAGTCATATTTGATGATGAATCAAACATGTTTTACTGTATCAACTGCACGTCATTTAAAAATCTGCGCACAGTTTGACCCATTTTTCACTGGTATATTTCTTCAAGTGTGTCACTGCATGTCAGGTTCAGAATGAATGAATGAATAAATTGGGATTTTGAATGCGAATCTCGAGGATGTCAGACTTTACGGATCACTGGCCTTTCATGTGAACAAATATAATTTTTAAATCTTTTTTTTTTTAAATTGACAGTAATTGCAATCACAGTGAAGATTTTTTGGTTTTTTTTAACAGCAAATGCAAATTTACGTTTCGTCTTCAAAGACACGCAGCGCTGTTTTCAACATTTGGCTCAGGGCATGGGAAGATAAGTATTTCCAACTCAGTGGGGCTCTGCAATTTTAACTAATGGGAGTTTAATCAATTTGATTATTTAAACGACTCTCGGGGTTTTATCATGTAGTTAAAACTGCATTAATTCTTAAGGTCTCTGCCGACTTAAGTCGTTTCATTATGTGGTTTTATCACAAAAGAATTGAATGTTTTCGTGATTGGGAGCCACGTGTCAAGGCAAGGGTCACCGATAATTTCATAAATGTCTTGTCTGAATTCTGATCAGCAAACTATATATATAAAACATTTCTGTCCATCTCTAATGGGTTTGAGGCGTTTGTGATGACAGCAAGTTAATTAAAGTTTAGCTCAATGATGTAACCATTGTGTGGACAGACACAGTTTGATTTGTCAATAGGTTGCTGAGGAGCACGTTTTCTTTGAGTACCTCATTCCAATCTCCAAGCATTTTACTTGAAAAATGGTTGAACTGAAGAGAGAACTTCAGACTGAATGCGGCGGGAAATGTTTTATATATCGCTTGTTATAAGAATCAAAGTTTTGTGCTGACGAACACTTTACCTTCAATTAAAGGGAATTCAAAGATTCAAGTCACATTTACCAAAAAAATCAGTAATCATTATTGGCTGAAAAAAATGCTGCCACTGCATCTTTAAATAAACCCAAGCCACTCCAACTTTTAGACAAAGTTCAATCCCAGCCTTGATCTGCGTATTGATTACCAAATTTCCCTTAAGCCTTAATACCTAAAAATGTTTGTTTTTTTTGGTTTGCTATTTCCCTTAAGCCTTAATACCTAAAAAAAAATTTTTTTTTTGGTTTGCGTTTGGTTTAGAGTTCAGAGATTGACAAAGACAAAACCCGATCAATTCTGCCAAGCTAACTACATGTGACCCTAAGGGTGTTTAGAATACATCACCCAGGATTCAGCACAATACATACACATTTAAAGTACAAGGCTGCTCCTAATCTCTCTCTCTGTCTCTCTCTGTCTCTCTCTCTCGCTCTCTCTATCCGTCAAACACGAATATTTCTAAAGAACAATAAAGAGTATTGTTTGCTCCACTGAACTGCAAAATAAAGACTGACGGAACACAAGGGATACACTGTATTATCTGAGAAGGCATTCATAAATCACACTCAGGAATAAATACTTGCTGGCATTGACTAACAAATACTTCTGTATGTCTTTTCTTTTCTTTACAGCTTTGTGAATTCTGACTTAAAGACGGGATGTGGCGTGAACACAGGAAATTAAATCAGGTAAGTCCTTTGAATTCCTTTTTGCTTGGTGTAGTTGTGATTTCCACAGGTTCCTCCTATATGGATGGTATATGGAGTACATCCTGTGTGTTTTTCCCCCTAAGGCTGACTACAGCATCTTGTAGATAGTACTGAATCAGAGTGTGAGAAATGTGGAGGACTTTAAAGTATTTCGTTGCTATGTTTTATTGATGTTGTTAAGATGATCTGGCTTGACATTTGCTGATGCTTCCTGTATCAAATACATCTCCGGCTATCATTAAAGTCTCTGTCCAGGATCTTTCTCTTAAATAATTTAAAAGGAGCTGCATCCGTGTTGACCATCCCTTAAACAGCCTGTGTGAAGGTTCTCTTGGAGAGAGTGTTTCTAGTCATTTTTTAAATCCGCCAAGATACAAAATAGACACTTTTCAAAGCCGACAGAGTGTGGACATTAAAAAAAAGAATCACGCTTGTAATGTTTGCTATTGAATATTCAATATTGAATGATGCACAGTGCACATAATTTGATGGTTCCTGCCTTACAGCAAATGTCTGCTTTCAAATCCACCCTTCATCTTCACTCTCAATCCAAATAGGGAGGGTTGTGTCAGGCTGAGCATCTGCTGTAAAAACTGAGCCAAATGAGTGAGTGGACTGTACTGCAGTGGATACACTCAACGGAGGGAAAAGGTTAATGCAGGTAATACCTCGAGAAAAAATAAAAAAAAAAGGTGGGAAACAACCAGGAATAGATAAAAGCTAAGCTGTGGTAATTAAAAGAGATGGTGGTGGACAGGAAAGTCATCTTCACCGGTGGAGGTCTTTCATGTCCATTTTGCAGATGGTTTGCGAGGCTTCCACTCTGTCATCCAGCTGCTGTAATGTGACCGCCCCCACACAGAAACGCACAGAAAAAAACAAATCAGCTGCTTTATGTTAAATGTGTGAGTTTTTTATTACTAACAAAAAAACGTTTGGTATATTTTTTTGAATGCACCCATTACTAACAAAAAAACGTTTGGTATATAATTACTTTTTTTTTAATGCACCAAAATTAAACAGAAAAAATAAGTTCTTCTTTTGGTGAATAACAGTGCAGGTTTATTTATTAAAAGGCAATAAATAAATAAAAAATCATAGACTGGTTTACATCATCTTCAATTTCTCACTCCAAATACCTCCCAAGTGATAAGCTAAACATTTGACCTCACTATAACAATGTTGTCAATGGAGTATTGCGAAATATAATTTTATTATCTAAATAGTATATATACAGGATTTTCTATACAAAAACACATTACTAATAACTAAACATATTCCCACACCTTTATAATTATGGCAGGACAGACTAAATGTTTAAACAATGTTAACAACAGATAAACCGATAAACACCCACTACACCAAACGCCAAGTTTTCCCTGTCCCAGCATGGAACATATTAGTAGAGCTCTCCAATGGCGCGCGTTTCCACCTGGGACACTTTATGCTGCCGGACCAGGAAGTGCAGCGCTTCGAGTCTGAGTATACGTTTCTGCTACGGGTTGAATGGTGAGGCTGCAACAGTGGGTACCTCACTGTTTGCTACGATGTTGAAATAAACAGATTTTGTCGGCGATAAACTTAGTTTGTGGTTGTTTGTGTACTCTGCTCGAAATTTAAGCGGTTTAGCGTTTAGCATGTCGGCGTGTATGTCCGCATTGCAGTATGGGTAGCGTAGTCTATATAACTTTGGGGCTAGTTCTACTTCAGAATATCGGTCCCAGGTAAACAGAAAAAAAAAAAGAATATATATATATGTATATATATGTATGTATATATATGTATATGATATATATATGTGTATATATATATATATATATATATATATATATATATATATATATATATATATATATATATATATTCGACAAAAATGCGATTTTTATTTCATTTTAACTTTAGTGTCCGTAACCCCCGCCGCTCTCAATCATTAAGCTTTCTCCCGGGCCTGCTCCATCTTACTCTTTTTTATTTTTTTGTTTGTCACATCCAAGACAAAACTGTATGGAAGAGAAACGTGGTTCAGACCAGAGGCAGGCTGCACGCATCAGCAACACATTCGCTTGGCAAATAAACCTCATCCTTTATTAAAGCACCATCCTTTACTAATGGACATTAACATAGAGATGTGAGTTGTTTTTGTGAGTTAAAGTCTTCCGTGTTTTTTTTTTTCTCTGCGGTGTACACAACTTGAAAGAGGTTTATCCCTGGACCTGCTATGTACTATGCTAATGTCTGTGCTTCACCAAAACATCGCTCTTGATCTCTCGTTCTCTTCTCAACCCACACAGACTCTGTCTTTGCTGTTTCCTCTTCTGTTGCGATGTTTCACTCATCATATTTTCCCCCAGCCTAATCCTTGACCTTAGTTCAGCTTCACTGGCTTCAGGGTGAACGCTGGTTCACTGCCACGCTGTAGGACTTATATCTGAACCTCGGACCTTTTCTGGGAAAAGCATAGAAATGGCAGCTGTACAGTTTGTACCATATGTTGATTCACTTCTCTGTTGATGGAGATGAGAAGGTGTTTGGGGCAGTTGTGCAGGGTAGGGCATTATCAGGATCACTGAATTGTCAGCACTTTGATGTGAGTGGAAGTCGACGTCCCTTTGGCAGAGTCGAAAAGTCGAACGCATTTTTTCTTCGTGTGTGCTCTAAAATGATATTTTATCATCAGTTTAAACCAGTGTTTCCCAAACTTTTTTTCTGGGGACCCATATTTTAAAAGTCACAAAACTTCGCAACCCAAGTCAAGAGACATTATTCCTAAACTCCTGGGAAACATGATGCGAGACAACCAAAAAAAAAAAAAAAGAAATCTCTTGCGACCCACCTGAGGGTCGCAACCCAGTCTTTGGGAAACAATGGTTTAAACCTTTCAAAAAAATTTAAGTACTCAATGCCGTAGTGTGAAACAATCACTCTGTTACAGTAATAATAATAATAATAATATTAAAATCAGTTTTGGGGCTTATCTGTCCATATATTTTCAGCCATATGTTAGGACTGTTATGCTCTCTAAAATCTAAACAATATACACTATATTTATTTTGCAAGTAATATTCATTAAAATATATGTTTTCCCAAACATGTTCTTGTGCAGAGTGAACAGCAAATACCTTTGAATGAAAGCCAGACCGTCAGGATCATGGGCCTGGGCTATAAATATTCCATTAGTCTGACAACTAGAGATATTGAAACCCTTTGTCATAGATGAAATATGACTGCATAAACCTTATGGGGTGGACGCATAAAATAATATATTAAACTACATATATAACTGGGAAAAAAACATGAGTAGGACTTCAATAGCTTTCATTTTTGCCTTTGTTTTCTTTGGACACAGCCTCTTCCTCTTTCAGAGATTTGTTTGGGAATTAAAGAGTAATGAAGGCAGGGAGCTGCAAATGGCGTCGGGCTATTCCACAATCATATAATCTCCTTTATCACTTAGGTCCTGAAAGTGTCTTCTTGAGAAAGAAGGTAATCAGTGAGCTGTTTCTAGTCCTTACATTCCATTATGAGGCTGATGAAAAGGTGGAGACGCACCCTAAAGTAAGTCTTTGCAGAGCTTTTTGTTCACAGCATGATGTGAAGTGAAGCCCAGTAAAAGACACTTGAAAAATTGAATGCCTCTTTTTTTTTTTTTTAAACCAAATCCGTCTGTTCTTGCTCATCAAGACTTATGGGCTGTTCTGTCGCCTGAGAGTCTGTTCACATCTGTTTCAGTTTTTTTTTTTTTTTTAACTTTATAATTCTGCTCAGGTTTGAGTTTCACTATTCTCTGTGTTATTCTGAAGCCGTGTTGAAGTTGTGACGGCATGGGAAAGTGATGAGAGGATGTGCCAGCACTGTCAGTTCTTAGAGTGTGTAGCCATCCTTCCTGTCCTAACATATTCCAAGAAACACCATGATATGTTGGAATTGAGTATTTAATGGATGGTGGAAAAAATCAACACAGGACTGCAGCTTTATGGACTTTATTTCATTTATATTTTCACGTACACTTTTCTTCTTCTTGCAGAAATTAATTTAAATTCTTGGGATTTTAATGCCAGCCCTCAAAGGATGCAATTATGGGACAAACATTTTCATATTTACTTTAATGTGTGGCTTAAAAAAAAAAAAGAAAACATGTTTTTTATATCTAGATGTAAGCGACGGTTCACAAGATCAAAGTCCAAAGCAAAAGTTTAATTATCTTTTTTCACCAAGTTAATTCGTAAATTGCCAATAAATTCAAGTAAAAACATTTAATTCAGTCCCTGAATCTGAATCAGTATTTTTGTACCATTATTCTACTACTTGTTGTAGCCACTCCATGTTCCCCCTAAACAGTGCGTGTGTGGAATTGCGCACTGCTCAGAAATTCTCAGCCCTCAAAAAATCTCAAACTGTGTTGTAGGTATTAATTTTTTTAACCATTGATCCGAAAAATAATGCAAAGATGTATCTCACTGAGTGACAGGTGTCCAGCCATGGAAGGAAGGAAGGAAAGCAGGAGGAATAATCCATGTAACTTGAGAAGATCCGGGTTTTGAGCTCGTGTGTAGGCCCAGACACATGAAAAATTAGAGGGAACATTGCCGCCACTGATACTTGTTTAGGTTAGGTTTCAGTAAATACGCAATAAAGTCAAAGTCATTGTTTCGACAACAAGGACAGGGAAACGAACGGCTGCGGAAATGAACGCGTGTTGAGCCCAGGTGAAAACATCCGAATGATTCTATAAATGAGTCCTGCTCTTCAAAGAGCTGCTGTTATTGGGCCGCGTGGATACGGTGTTATAAATAATGAGTCTCTTTGAGGTGATTTCTCTTTGTGCAGCAGTTATATGGACAACTGTGAGTCGGTCGGCGGTTGGCGGTGGATGCCATGTTAAAGTGGGCTCAAGAGCATTTCTCGTTGAAGGGTGGATTAATGTTCTCTGTTTGATCCTTTTTTCCACCATTGCTTTATAGCTTTCCCATCTTGATGCTATCTCCTGATGGCATCTGCGCCCTTCATCTCCTGCTATCTATAGTACCATACACCACAGGTCCTATACGGAGAGGGAAAGAACAGGCACTGCAGATTATTGTAGACCTTACTAGGAGTGTCAAACTCAATCATGCCAGGGGCCAAAATGAAAAATGTACTCTAAATTGTGAGCCACATAGCGTTATCATTTATTGAACAGTATCGCATTACTTAGACGTGGGAATTCGGGAATTTGACCACTGCGTTTTTATAATCCAGAAACTATAAGATTAGTCTCTTTGAGATCTGTTGGGCCACATTAATAGATGTGGTGGACCACCTTTGGCCCACGGGCCTTAAGTTTGACATTTGGCGTACAATTATGTCGATGATTTGAGTGATTTAATTTGGTTTGTCAAAAAGAATAGAACATGAACTTGAATCTAGAGAAACTGCATCTACCAACTTGCACGCTTGAAAAGTTTTCTCCGCGTCCACTGCTTCTTTTCGAGTGGACACTCTCAGCCTGAAGCGATTTAAAACTTATGCCATAAATATTGCAGGCCAGACTGGACTTTCATGGCATGGATGAAGTTAAAAAAGAACTTCTTGTCAGAACTGGAACGCACAGATAATGTGTACAACAGGTTAATTGAAGTTTTCTTATGGAAAGAGAGGAGGGTGGATTTAGTGTAAAAATATTCTTAAGGTTTTGGTGAGTAACGTGAGTGTAGTCTATTTAATAATGTTGTAGTTGTATTATTGATGCTTTTTGGTGTACATTATGTCACAGCCGTGTCTTTAGCGATGGTGTTATTGTGGCTACATGAGGTGGGTTTTGGTGTACATTATGTCACAGCTGTGTCTTTAGCGATGGTGTTATTGTGGCTACATGAGGTGGGCGAACGCCTCCCTTTTCGAACAATTCGGTTCATGAACAAAATTTTGAAACAAAATTTGTCCCGGTTATTGTACCATAACCGAAAAAGAGACAATAATCTTGCGTTGTGATATTTCTTCTAATTTTTTAATTCCATAAATCACCATTAGAAAGAAAAAGAGCGAGAAGAACATTGGAAGTGAAGAAAGATTATATGTTTTTCAGATCTAGCCGTACGGTATGGTTTAGCAATCGCTTTAGTCATCGATCGGTACCATCATTAAGAACAAGGAGGCAATAAAAGAAGCTAAGGTTCAAAGGAGTGACTGTGATCACCAAGCAAAGATCTCAGACATTAGAAGAAGAGGAAAAGAATTGCTACTAATTTGGATCAATGAAAAGTAGTTGGCCGGTGACAGTATTTCGACAATGCTGTCGGCGGCCAACAATAATTTACAACAATTTATCAGAAAGAAAAGCAAACATTGTGCAATCATGACTCCTGAGCTCCAGTAAGGATGAATGAAATTGCCTTTCTTATTTATAGCTTTATTTTTATTCAGTTGTGTTTGTCTTAGATCCAATTATTTTCATTGGTTTCATCCATTTCACATTGATTTCTATGGGGAGAATCATTAACTGATAATTTCAGTATGGCTATAGACGCCATGAATACAGTGGAACCTCGGTATCTTCGTTTTTTTTAGGAAATGAGCGTGTTCAGCTGCTTAGGAGAACATTACCAGTGTTTTTATTGGTCACACAAAGACTGTACAGGTGTAGTGTTTGTTCTAAGATAATCTGACTGACATTAAGCTGAAGTAATATTATGGGAATACTGATAAAATACAGGATTTCTGCGTTGTTTCTAATAGCATTATTCATTATTTTATATCAGAAAAGCTACTACTTCAATTTTGAAGTTTTGCGTGGATTTCACTTTAAAATTTTTTTTTATAAAGCACTGGAAAAACAAAAGTATATCTTCGGTGTGTTGTTTAACGGGATGTATTGATTTTCTCTGAGTGATATAAAAAAACAAAACTAATCTTGTCTGTGTACGCGGACATTTACAACAATCACCATCTTCCCGAAGCATTTGCTTCGTATTTAATTGACCCTGGTCTGCACAAGCCGTCTCGTTTTGAATGATAGCAGCCTCTCTCTCTCAGTTCCAGCCATTTAAAAAGTTGAAAGTCTATATTATCAAGGTGAAAATGGCAACTGCTCTCCTCAGCGCTAATGGAATCTCCTGGTGGCCCCTGGCCATAAACGTAATAACCTGTGGAATCTGTCAAAATCGCTCTCTCTCGCAGGCTCCCATTGTGCGCTCCCAGAGGACGAGAAAAGGCACAAAGATGGTGATAAAAGAGAAAACATTTTCATTACAGTCCTCTGTTTTGGTTCTTCTTCTGGGATTTCAAGTAACGGATCAGCTTCTCTGCCCGTGTGAGCAGCCCGGGGACATCGTAGCTCACAAGCTCAGGCTGCCATGCAGCTGCAGGGCAGCTTAATGAAGATATTATATGTGTATATGTATGTATATATATGTGTATATGTGTATATATGTGTATATGTATGTATATATATGTGTATATGTGTATATATGTGTATATGTATGTATATATGTGTATATATGTATATATGTGTGTATATATGTATATATACATATATACATATATATATATATATAAATTAAAAATTAAATTACATATGGTCATATCTAGTGTCTTCAGCTGATAACCCATGCAGTCCCGGAGCCCACAGGTGGTAATCTGAATGTTTTTGTGGCCCTCTGGTGACCCACGTTTGGGCCACGCCCCTGTGGTTAAGAATTACTAGCCATATGTTTGCTTGTTGTCATTACCGTCTAACTGCATTTTTGGTCGTGCGAACGACGATCTTAAAGCACCAAACAATATTGCGGCGACGTTGTCTGAGTAACCGTTGCAGTCTGGAAAGGGTTTATGAATTAACTGTTCTAGATGTGCAATTTTTTTTTTTTTGCCATACTGTGTCTCACTGTGTTTGTTCATTAAATTAAAAATTATATTAAATTCAATTTTTTTCCACTTAGGAAAGAAGTTAAGATGATCCTACTGTCGACCAGGTTCGGGGAGTCGAGAGAAACACTAGACATTAAGGTCAGTGGAAGAACTCACTGCTGAATGTGTTCGACCTTTAAGCCCTTCAGCAGTATTGCATTAGGAAGCTGCTGTGCTACGGTGATAGATATGAGGTGCATGGCGGAGGAGACTCCTTTAGGAAGTTTTTGTCACTTAACACAGTCTGCCACTGCATCAAGAAGCACTCGCTGTGACTATCTTTTATTGTGCCAAAGTCTCTCTCTTTCTTATATATATATAAATGGGTTTTCTTAAAATGTTTTCAGAGTTTATCTCAAATTTACTATGAAAGAGGACATTGCCAGAATTCATTCAGCAGAAATGGCAACACTGGATTTTTTAAAAACACATTCTGTGGACAGTGTAGGTCATATCTGCCCACAGTCTAGATAAGTGTCCTGCTCAAATGTCTGGGGCATCGTAGGGGGCGAGGATATAGTGAGTCAAAAAATGAAGTGAAAGTTACTGTAATTACTGAAATGACTGTCAATGGAATCATATTACACTATTTAAAATAATGTACGTTTAGCTCCACAATACGTTAGGTACTGACACTTATAGCTGCTTATAGCACCCGATCACCACCATCAATTCACCAACAGGGGGTGCACTTTGTTTCTTATTTTTGCTGATCTTTTTGACCCATTAGAAAATAATAATTATTGGTCTTAGTTGTAAACAAACAAAATCAAAGTAAATATTCTAGATCAGGGGATAACCTTTTGGCCCGAGGCCCATTAAATATCGCCTCAAAGTAAATATTCTAGATCAGGGGATTACCTTTTTGACATTGCGGCCCAATTTTGATGATGTAGGGATCGGATCATCCCAGAAATTTTGACTTTTTTAGGAGGGTCCGCCCAACGTTTGTCTTTATTGTCTAGTTTTAAAAAGTTCTCCAGTTCTCTAGAATAGAAGACAGAACTGAACTGACTGATGCATTTACTGCCACCATGTGGTTGAAAGCTGCAGTTTAACAGAGCTTCTCATGGATAACTTATATCTGGTGTCTTCGGCTAATAACCTAAACAGTCCCGGCGCCCGTTTGTTGTGGCCCTCTAGGTGGCACTTGCGGCCCAAGTTCGGGCCACGACCCTATGCTTGAGAATCCCCGTTCTAGATGTGTCTCACTGTGTTTTGGTCGTTTGTGTTGATCGGTCCTCTGCTTGATGTTTCCTACACGTTTCGCACCGTTGTGATGGTAATAAAGGACTAACTGACCTGAAGTCAGTTAGTCCTTTTAGCTCACATTAGTGTGTGTTATTGTCTGAGTAATTTTTGGGGGGTCTGGAAATGAGCTTGGAAACAACACAACACGGTGTTTTGGCCACATCGTATAACACAGTTATTTATAAATCCACCCTCTGTGCATACTTGAGCCGTAGATATTCTAATAAACTGGTGAGTCAGCTGCACCACTGTGGTGTCAACCTACTCTTCATGCTACATTGGAATAAAGTGCAATGAACATAATGTCGAATTTCCTGTTAGATGGAAACGTTTAGAAACAGTTTCTAAACTCACATTAGGGCACAGTTAAAATCAACACAGACGCCTATACAGTATTTATGTTTTTTCTCTTTAGTTGAAGGATCTAGTTTTTATATATACACACACGCGCGGGTGGTGGCTGTATATAAGTGTCAGACAAAGAAACCGCCTGTGTGTCAGCGACGGCACGCACAAAGAGAAGAAGAACAACCTCTGTCAAACCCTCGCCAGTTGTTACGACCTCTCAATATCACACACAGTCGTCACTGCCAAAACTGTCAACGTCTCCAAACTCTTATTACACTCAGGCACCTCGAGCAGTTCCATTTGCCACCAGCCAATTTCAATTCTTATGAAGTTGGTCAAAAGGGCTGCCCTGTGTATCTAAAAGAATACATTAAAAGCACCCGAAGGAGGGGTACGTTTGGGGGGGGGCGGGGGTCAGGAAGCCCGGGTGGGTTTTTATCAGTTTTGTCATAATGGCCATCCCATTTAGATGAGGCACAGGCTGTACAGTACAGGTGCCAATACATGTAGGTACATGTGGTAGTTCATAATCTAGGACATAAAAACATCAAAAGAGTCCGACTTAGGCTTGGCAGCCATATTGAATGGCAACAAGTTCCTGAAAATAACCAACAGAAACGTAAGATAGCGAATGTAGCTCAATCCAATGTATAGCTTAGAATCGGCTAATGTAAACGAAGGCGTGTTCCGCGTACAG
This sequence comes from Cynoglossus semilaevis, assembly GCF_000523025.1. NCBI lineage: Eukaryota > Metazoa > Chordata > Actinopteri > Pleuronectiformes > Cynoglossidae > Cynoglossus > Cynoglossus semilaevis. The sequence goes on along the minus strand of NC_024318.1, from coordinate 15,728,096 downwards.
CGCAGTGTGACAACATATTTCCTACCTTAGGTGGACAACGTCGTAAACCATAGTCTTAATCGTATGTCTAAAACAAATGGTTAAGACTAACAAATAAACATTATTCCTGAAAATCTTAATGGACTCGATCTAATAAAAAACAGAAACTGAAGAACAAACTATTTAATTTTTCATCTTTTCATCTATAATATTATACCTAAAAACGGTTTGAGAATTTGGTTGTCTCACCATTGTTGATATAAACTAACAAATGCACTCCAAGATTATTATTATTAGATTATTATTATGTATTTAAAGTTCATTACGTTACATTTCTTTAAGCACACTCCCGAAGATGTTTACACTGATGTAGAAAGAGTATGTGATTTTTTTTTTTCTCACATGAAGGTTGTACAGTAAAATTGTCCCCACTCCTCCGTGAGTACCTTGAGGCTCACAATTTGTTTTGCTGCAATCTGAGTTCAGCACCATGGACAGCACCACCTGCTGACAGCTGCGCTTGAGCACAACAAATGCAAACACGGTCCTTTCAGTTGATGGTAATGAGATGATAATAACAATAATAATAGCAATAGAACATAAAGATATAATAATAATAATAACAACAGCAATATTTGAGTCCCTTATTTGTTACCACTTTTTCACTCTGAGTCTTTGCAACCCACACGGGAGGCGCCATTAGGCATATAAGAAAACGGAAGAATGAGAAAAATGAATCTCTTTGTTGCTTTGTATTTGACTGCGTACATTTCAGTACGGGTTCCTGGTTGATCACTTCACTTTTGTTAGTATTACTGTCAGCAAGTACTTCAAACCTTGTATTTGACTCTGGACAAACGCTGGATATTATTACAGTTGTTATATAAGTTGAACCTCCTTCTTCTGAGAAAACACTGAGCTCTCTGAGTACCACCATGATGACCAACATTAGAATATAGCAGCAGAGGCCTTCACTGTTAGCTTCCACCACAGGAGAAATGTTTAGAAATGTTTATGAAGATGTTTATGTTTAAATGTTGTATTAATTGTGCATGGTATGTTTCAGATTTATTCAATTGAAAATGTAAATGAGAAAATGTGAATTTTCCCATGCGTACCACGCTCTAGCGGGGTCAGTGCACTGTCCTATAGTGTAAACTGAATGCATTCTATGGTCTATTCAATAATCTACCCTAATGCATGTATTTATCCTCATTTATATTATATATGCGATACTATAATACAAAAGATGATCACATAAACATACAGCATTGTTTTTTTAAATTCTTTATGAACTCGTTCAAAGACTTACGATAAACATTCCTGCAAGCAAGAAATTCCGAGCTGAGCTGCAGCTGAATTATAAATGAACAGACGTACGGTAAACATCTATGCAGATGACATATCTATCTATGCAGATGACATGTCAGAGAAAGAAAAGATTGAATGTATGCTGAGGTGAATGGAGTATGCAAGTTGAGGCATGTGTTTGAATGTATGCAGTACCCCTGTTGGTGACTGTTGGTCTTGCTTGCAGGTGGAGCTCCCAACGCTCGAAACTCCCGAAAACCCTGGGACCTGAAGGGCAAGGTGAGCGACATGGAGGGCAAGATCGTCAACTACCAGACCAAGGTCAAATCAGTCAACCAGGAGAACGAGGTTCTGAGAAGCTCGGTGGCCCAGACTAAGATGAGGGCGGCTGAAATGGAGAAGGAGCTTGAATTACGAAGGAACCAGATCAGGTGTGCAGATCTTTTCCAGTCCTGGAGATCATTCATCGTGTTTAAACACTAACCAGTCTGCGTTCATGTGAAGTGAGTACGAAGAGGAGCTCCAGGCGCTGACGGGAGTCCGCGATGAGCTGGAGCTGGTGTCCAGTGAGAAGAGCAGTCTGCAGGTGGAACTCTCTAACTTGGAGGGCAAATACAAGGTGATGGAGACACTGAGAGACAGCCAGGAGACGGAGCTCCAAACTCTCAAGGTAAAGAGTCAGGACCCACCACTGAAGGAGATGTTAACCCAGGCAAACTTTGATTTATATTTGTATGTTTTTCTCCATCTGCAGATGAAGCTTTCAGTGCAGGAGTCCACCCTGACCCGTGTACAAGAGACCCTCAGGGACACCCAGGAGGAGGTCCACTGTCTCAAAGAGACTGTAGCGCAGCAGAAGGACGAGCTTCACGCTGGAGAAATGGAGCGCAGGAGGCTGCACAACACCATCCAGGAGCTCAAGGTTAGTTAGCACATCGTTAGCACGCGGCACAGAAAGGTGTCGCTTCATGTCCATGAAGTGAAAAAATCAACTCCTTTGTTACAAAAAACTTCAGACGATGTGAAAAAATACAGGAGGAAATGATACGATAAACAAGTCAATAAAGTCCAACTATTCAGTGTTCAAGTAAAATGGTAGAGTAGTTACTTCTATACCAGTGGTCCTTAACCTTTTTTTGTTCCAAGGACTGGTCAGCCAGTACCACCTGTTACTACAGACCACTAATAAGGTACTGAGCATTGCAGAATCATTACATTTTCAAAATAAAACATTTTTTGTTTGTATCAGAGTCTGAATGACGTATTATTTTGAAACATTGCCTGATTATCTTTAACTAAAGAAAGTAAATGGATATGACTGGATTTTCTTTTTTCACTGTGCCCCACTGCGGCCCAGTACCAAGTGACTTATGGACTGGTACTGGTCCGCGGACCGGGGGTTGGGGACCCCTAAGCTATATAGTCTTTCATTTACAACCGGCCCTTCAAGGGGAACAGTATTGTTGATGTGGCCCCCCGGTGAAAATGAGTTTGACACCGCTGTCCTATAGTATGATGTCATGCGGAAATCGAGTCATATCACGGCGTAGGAAACGGAACTCCGACGTAATTCGACGACCCCCCGCACATACTCCCTATGTGTTTTTCGGCGTACACCTGTTTACCCTCACTGTCCAGATACGTGCAGGATGAGGTAACTGATCGCAGTGAATTGACCATACATACAGTATATGTAGAATGTTTTTTTATTTCAAACCTGCAGGACTGGCTCTAAATCTCACCTTCCAGCTCTGAAAAGGATTAAGGGGTTACAAGCTGATTATTATGAATTTAAAAAGTCCTACATTAATTGTACCCTTAACTGTATTTATGGCTAACAAACACTGCGGTGAGCACCCAATCATAGCTCCCTACAGAAATATCTCACTGAATAATAGCAACTTATTCTATTGCATGAGGTTTCTCAGCCACTAATTGCCTCATTCAGTTCCAATGCATCGCGCACATATATGTCAGAGGCATATATTAACAATAATAACACGCTGGGCTGCTCCCAGGGGGAGAAACATGTTGATCAGAAGACTGTTAATGCAATGGCTGAGCTGGTCAGGCCAGAACTTACCGGAACATTTCCCACTGAAGCTGCCAGCTGTGCACATATGTAACAAACTGTCTTTTGATACAGACAGAAATTTAAACTTCTGACTCATCTGCCTGGAGCATCTGCTACCATTTCTCTGTATCTTTTTTTTTTTTTTTTGCATATTTAAACAGCTTGACCTTGTTTCCATGTTGGGGGTTTGACTTTCTGGCTGAAATTCTTTCTTGAAAACCATGACTGTAGAATATTTTCTGACACTTTTCACACGTTGTTTCCTGGATTGACACTGTCTGGATTCTCAGTGTTAGCGACTGTATGGTATTCTTCACAATGTATTCATATTTATTGACTGACCGGTCAGTTGTTGAGCAGTGATTTTAAACCAGAGGTGTCAAACATACGGGCTGCGGGCCAAAACCGGTCCACTAGGGTGTTCATGTGTCCATTTGCTGAATTTGGAAAATTACAAAAAAATACATAAACACTTCATGTAAATGATATCTTGTCTTTGTCATACATTAGTACGTTATACCAAGATAGAGCAGTAATTTTTTTTATTGTAAATGAAAATATAATTAAACTCAATAACTTCTTTGGTACATTTCATTTGAATAATGTTAATGTATTATTTTTGACTTCTCAGTCAGAAATAATAGGCGTCTATTATTGAGGGGTCTCAAACCCAAATGAGTTGAAGGGCCAAAGACTAATAGCAGAGGGTCAGATTACCTTATACTGACCTCTAGCTGTGGGTTAGTTATGTCGTAAACGTGGTATTCGAGCTCTTCTCATAAGTACCGACTTTGAAGCTAGGCAGAGAAAATGTTATCGGAGTCATTTGATTCATTTAGTATTAGACGCAGAGGTTGAAATGTTTGAAGCTGAGATTAAAGTCAAGTCTGGGTTTCGTAGTACATTCAGCGTTTATTGAAGCATCTATGTGAAATGTAATGGGGATGTAATAAGGGAAGTCTCCCAAGTAACACATTAAATCTTAATTGTGTTTTGCTGCAGATGATAATCATTTCCGTAAGATACGTTTAGTCAGCTCGCTGTAAATATGTGCCCCGTAGACCACCCAGCTTATCAACCATTAAAGCCACGCTAACATGAGCTAATCTGTGTTTCTCAAAACTATGTTATATATAATATATACATTTTGTTGTTTGTATGTATGTGTTGCTGCCTACAGCCATAGCTGCTCCTTTACACCCGGGGAATGTGTATTTATAGGAGCACATACTGCAAAATAATTACAGCAGCAGTAGGTTGCGAAATGTCCGCGAGGACAAAAGCCAGTTCTGGGCCCGTTTGTATTTATTTATTTATTCCCAAAACTGATCAAAGTTTTCGCAAAGTCCCCAGCTTGTATACTTTGAGTCAGCTTGAATCACATCACTTCCCTGCATGCTTCAAAAGCTGCACAGTGGTTACGGGGGGACCACACTGACTCTTTTTTTTTTTTTTTTTTTTTTTTAAAGAAAATCACAGAAATCCATGCGACAGTCCGGTCCTGCTGGTTGCAGGAAATATTGCGCAATATGATCTGGATAAAGACAAGATAGTTAGTCATAACAGACAGGTACATATTGCCTTTCCTTTTTTTTTTTTCTGGAAGTAAATAAAATACCTCACATAGAAGCCTCTGTTTAACAGTTGCTTAGCACAGAGCTAACGCTGTTTGGTGGAGCTGTACACCTACGTTTAGTTAGGGAATATGTTCTGCATACTGCAAATTAGACAGGTGATTTAAAACAAACACCCCCCCAGCGTTGTGAAAGTCTAAAGCACGTGTGTCAAACTCAAGGCCTACGGGCCACATGTGGCCAACCGAATCATTTTGTGCGGCCCGCCGCCCCACAAAAAGTGCTTAATTGCCTCATAATTTAAAAAGTCACTAACCTTCGTGACCCAAGTCAATAGACATTATTCGTAAACTCTTTTGAGACGATTCGAGACGACCCAAAAAAAAAACTTTTGCGACCCACCTAAGGGTCACGACCCAGTCTTTGGGAACCAATGCTTTAGATTTTTGATATTTACTTCAGAGGTTTGATTTGAATGTGAGTTTCTTAAGCTGATGCCATTAAATTTTTATTTATATTTTTTGTTACTTACACAGGACAATGTCCAATACTTAGTCCTCGGGTACTCGCAAAGATATCAATGGTCTGCCATTTTAAATCAGGACTTCTGCGGCACTGCAACTAATAAGGCAGTATTGATTGGGGCGTCTCTTGTTGCCAGTTAGACCAGAGGGTAGGAAAACACCAACCTGTGTCGTTGAGTGACAGGTGAATCACGGCACCGCGCTACAGCGGCGTCTCCCCTCAGCTCCTACACAATGAAGAAGGCTGACTGGACTAATGGATTAAGCGTAACGACCTCGGTCGAACTCCAGTCCGGGAGGACAGTTTGAGTTTGACGTGACGGGTCTGTCCTACATATGGCGGTCCTTGCTATAATACCTTATAGATTTTTTGTCCTCCAGGGTGGTTCTCTCCGCTCTTGTCCTAGCTCTTTATTTTATAGTAGAAAGATAGCCTGATGGATATTGTCCATCTGCCTGAGGGGGCAGTAACCTCTGCTTGAGCCGCTAAGGTGCATGTCTGGCAGATACTGTATGAGGGGGAGTGGGAGGGTGTGCTATATCCAGCTCTCCTTCGCTGACCTGAACGTTGTAATGAGATTACCTTTGTATGTCAGGCAGACGGGTGACGGAGAGACAGACAGACAGACATGCTCATAACAGACAGACAGACAGACAGAGGGACAAGAAAATGAAAAGGCAGATAGACAGACACGCTGATGACAGACAGACAGACAGACAGACAGACATGAGACTGACACCTGGACTTTGCTAAGCCTTATGGGAAATTTAGCCTTGCATTTGTTGGGAAAAAAAAACCAACCTCCAGAACTGCAACAGCAATACAGCTAAAGACTTCATAATACTTCAGCATAATATTCTGAAGAGACAGTGAGCTACTAAACTACCACACACAGAGAGAGAAATAGAGCTAGAGCTAGAGAGAGAGAGAGAGAGAGAGAGGGAGAGCTAGAGAGAGAGAGAGAGAGAGAGAGCGCTCTGCTGTGTGCAGTTGGCTGGTGACAGAGCCAGGATACAGCCCTCCTGTGAGGAGCTGCTGTCTGTGTGGAAGATTTAACACGCTGCTGCTGCAACACAGTGCTGTTGTACGTCCGAGGACAGGAGCTCGGAGCTGGCATCGAACTGCCTTCCCACTCGGGATCTGTGGCTCTCTCTTTATTTTGTCGCCTCACCGATAATTCTGCGATTCGGCGTCGAGGAGTTTTGGGGGGACCACAATATGGTGAGACTTTTTTTTTTAATCCTAATTAAAACACACGGGCTGCACCTGTGACACGGACGGTGTTAGATCAGATGGTTCACGGAAGTTGGAGACTTTGTCATTTGTGTTTGTTGGTAATGTTGGTCGCCGTGTTCGCACGAGCGCCACAGGTTAAATAAAAAGTGATGGACGGTTGAATATTCGGGGGAATATTAATCCAAAAGCAGATTTAATCTGGTTTTTGCAGATAGAAGGAGAGGGTCAAAATATGGTACTGTGTTGTAGAGGTACTTTTCGGTAACAACCCAGCATGCACCTCCAGTTGTTGATTAACATGAGCTGCTAATATATGAGTAAAAAGCGTCTCTGGACCGTGTCCCATTGACGTCTGTGGTGAACTGAAAGGCTGAGGCCGTTGTGGAGTCTTCACTCAGTTCAGTGACAGAGCAGCTCCAGCTGTATTTGTCATTAGTTTCCTCCTCTGTATATTGCCTCATACATATCTATTAAGGCTGCTTTTTTTTAATGGAGGCTTTGATTGGCATGCAATTACCCCCGTGGTGAGTGTGTAAGGAGTGTGGAGCAGGCAGGAAACTGGTGCCAATTCAAAATTTATTCACTTAAACGCCATTCAGAGCAGTACAGCAGCAGTGCATTAAGGAAAGGCAGGTAACTCCAAAGATCCTGAGTCATATTTATTGAGGTCCATTTTTCGTAATCATATTCATTTCCACTGGATTAATTCGTAATGCCGCAAATGATTTTGTTACTCCTTCAAGTTTTATCGTCCAGGTCTGGTACTATACCTTGTTGTGATTGTTTGTTTGAGAATATATTTTTTTTGTTAGTTGTAATTCTTTTGAGCATATTTATATCCCTGTTTTTTTTTTAATGTCATATAGTTTGTTGCTTGAATGACTTGTTGCACTGTGAGAATTAACCCTTAATTTTTAAAAAAAAATATTTTTGCTTTATTAAAAGTACAGATTGTGATTCTGTGAAATGCAATTTCAAAAACTGCAAAAATTAGTTGTGGGCTGTACTATAGGTTTAGCTTTTGTTTACATTTGTTATTTCACTTGCCACTATTAACTTTGTTCATCCGATCTTTGTAGTAAAAGTACATTTTTGACTTTATCTCCATATTTTTTTTTCTCCAGAATGTGGAAATACTTTGTCCTATAATGCAACCTGGCAACCTGGCCTTGGCTCACTTGTGACTTGTACCAAAAAAGCCCCATCCCTCTCGTTACCGAACCCTACTTTTTTTTTAAGCTTAAGTTTTGCAGCTTCGAAAGTCATGGCATTAAAGTTCCAGGAGTCGTCAGTTACCTCCACCTACAATTTAGTAGTAGTTCTTTCCCCTAGTTGATTCTTTTCTCTTGAAGATCACCACCTACAATTTAGTAGTAGTTCTTTCTCCTAGTTGATTCTTTTCTCTTCGCCATTAATCCATTAGCTAATGGTGCCACTGAATAGATTTGATATCTAATGAGATTTGACATTTATTTCAGGAGGACCTATAGATTGGCTGTAAGAAGTCAGTGAAGCGAGTGCATCTGCTAAATGACACCAAAATGACCAGCGGGGTACGATGTGTCCTCTGGGTAATTTATGAAAGTAGTTGGTGATTTTAAATCAGATATTCTGCTAGTTACCGCCGTGGGACTTCATTTCTAGGTTGCAATAAAAGTAAAACCCAGAAAGGACATCCACCCTTGACATGGAGGCTGTAGGACAAATTCATGTGTCCAATTTTCTGTCTTACTTGTTGCTTATGAAGACTGTTCATAAAAATGACGCCTTGAAAGAAAAATTGAAAGGACCCCGTACTGGGAGAAAATTACTCCAAGGAAGTACCAAAGAAGTTTAAGCAAAGCAGGCGATAAGAACTTTTTACGTAACGTAATAATGTACTTTATTGCAACACAGAAGAAAATGACAAGAAGAGCTACAAGAAAATGTAAATATAGTAGAATCAGCAATGGACTGACCCTCTCTTACTACGACTACTTATACTACTATTGTCTTCTCTTCTTCAATTCCATGTGGAAAAAAAAAGATTCAAATCAACTAAAGTTGATCTGAATCTTCTTTTTTTTCCTGCCTTTACTCTGATAGTCCCTGAATCTTCTTTTTTTTCCTGCCTTTATTCTAAAACCACAGGCCTTGCAAAACTCCTGATAACAAAACTGAAAGTTGTCAAATGGCCTTGACATGTTGCATTTGCATATTTGTCTACGTGTTACTCATCGTTTTTTTCATAGCATTTAGCGTTTTGCTGTTTTGTGGCCACCAGGGGGCCACATCAGCAATACAGTTCCCCTTGAAGGGCCAGTTGTAGCTGGTTAACTGTATAGCTCAGGGCTGTGGACCAGTACCAGTCCATAGGTCATTTGGTACCGCGCCACAGTGGGACATACTTAATTTTTACGAATTTACTTCATTCAAAGAGAGTCCAGTCATATCCATTTACTTTCTTTATTTAAAGAGAATCTCATTTTAAAATAATAGGTCACTCAGACTCTACTAACAGAAAGGATGTTTTCTTTTGAAAATGTAATGATCCTTCAATGCTCAGCACGTTGGTACCGGTCTGTAGTAACAGGTGGTACTGGCTGGCCAGTCCTTGGAACAAAAAAGGTCAGGGAACCACTGGTATAGAAGTAACTACTCCACAACAGACTAAAACATGTTTCTGCAATTGAATATTATTTGACTGATTATAAACACTTTTAATTTCTCAGGTTAAGAAACTCTGCTGCATGGACTTTACTGAATGCCTTTTAGGTTCCGACGGGCCACACAAAACGGCCTGGTGGGCCGTATTTGGCCCCCGGGCCTTGAGTTTGACACATATGCGTGTCTCTCTCTCCAGCATCTATTGAGTAATTATGTGATCACGCAAAAAAAAGTTACATTGCAGGCTTTGTCATAGTATGGCTGATAAGACACTGGCAGAAATTACAATTTTTTTTAATGTGAGGCTTAAGGCGTTTCCTCTGTCAACTCATTGTCACTGTCATCTTAAGATGAAGAAAGTGTAACATCTGTGGCTGTTTTTGCCTTTAAGACCAGAATAAGGGATAAGTGTGATTAGCATTTAAGTGCAGAATGTTCCCTTAAGTTTGTAAACTGCATCATAAAGGGCTTCGGTGGTTACCAGACATGATATCTTTATCACTACCATAAGCCTGAGGAACGACTGTGCCGTTTTCACTGTCATAGTGAAATGCGGGTTTCTCGAGGCGTCCTCTCTTTAGGTATTAATAGGACAAACTAAAAGGGATATGAAGTTCTTTGGTAACGGAGGAGCCAGAGGAGGTACATTGAGAAACAGTGAATCATCCCCAGAAGTAATGGCGGTGTTATGTTTATACCAAAGAAATGGAGAGAAAAGCTTGTAGAGTGGTAGAAACCAAATGTATCTACTATATCACCTCCGCATGTGGCTGCCCTCAAGTAAATTCGGCGTCTGATGGAGGTTATTAGTGAGCCTCTTAGTAATGTTTTTAAGCTCAGATTATATATGTCATTAGCAGCACAAAGTAGCTCTGTTTTTTTTTTTTTTTTTTTTTACAGAACAGACTGACTTCATGGAGGTTTGCCGTAAAAATCCAATGCTAGGTTACAGACTGACTTCATGGAGGTTTGCCGTTATAAAAATCCAACGCTAGGTCTTGTGTTTATGTCCGGCATAAACATTAGGGTGTACTGAAGTTGTAGAAACAAACATTATTATCTTGTCTTATTGTCTTGTTTTCTGTTGATTGAAATGAGCCTTACACAATTCAGGATGGATTTTATTGTTCGGAACAGAAACATAGTCCAAAATATAGCACTGTATACAGTGGTCCCTCGTTTATCGCGGTAGATACAGTAGGTTCCAAGACCTGCCGCGAGAACTGAATTTCCACGTAGTGACACCATATTTATGCCCAGTTTTCCTGTGACATCTCTCGCAGATCTGAATCCGGGATACAGTATATTTTATATATACAGTTTCAAAAACCCGCAAAGACGTGAATCTGACTACTGCAACTGTACTTAATGAGCAATGCTGTGTATTTTTACAAAAATCCCATAAGACACCCCTATGTCATGTCATGTCATGTCACATGCCTGTGTAGTTGAACACAACACCAATATACTCGCAGGAATTGAAGAAAGACACACATGGAAATCTCCTTCAGACTGCTCTTGATCTGTCGTTGTACAATATAATAATAGTAATTATCAAAACATTAAAAGTATTTTTTAAATTCACAGTACCTAGGGGAAACGACCTTTTGCGTTTAACCAATCCGTTAAACACTCCAGTGATTAACAGAAGACACATAAGATCAGACAGCTGCTTTTTTACTGCACCAAAAGTGAAAGGGAGTTTTTTTGGTTTTTTTTTTTGGTGCTTACTCAGCACACCACAGTCCTGCCAGGGCCAGGATTTGAACCCCCAGTCCACCGACTATTCCCATCCTCTACTTTCCAGACCACAGCCTGCTTTGTAGATAATACCTACATTTAATATATGTATTTGCTCTTTACAAAATAAACGTCTCAAAATGGTGCAGTTTGAATTAGAATTTAATCTGGAAGTTCACAAATGTCATATTAAGCTAGCTATCCCTGCCGCAGTACTATTTATTTTTTTACTCTTGCAAACCTTAAATGAAATATTGCAATACTGCAAGGTCAAGTAATATTCTCAAATCCTACATATATGCACCTGGTCTAGACAACGAAATTGGTATTTTAGAATATAGCTTTGTTTTTTTGTTTTTTTGTTTAGGTTTTTTTTTCTTTTGTCCAATTACGCACACTGTATCTGAAACAATGGTGTGCAAAATTGGATTTCACTGTGGGATAAATAATATTCGCCCTATTGTGCAGTACTATCATAACTTACTTGTCATTCAGCAAATACAACTTTATTCATATTCACAATGGACACCTCAAGAGAGCCATTTTAATATAGTTTGATATGTGCTCGTGGGAAGTGATGCCTGAAATGATTCGGGCTTAAGTGCACACTGACAGGAATAGAGAAATGGGAACGCTCGTGAAAGGGTTCTCCTTTCTTTTCACATTCCTACTGGCCCCATATTTTTTTTCCGTGACATAGACAGTTTTGGAGGAGATGCTGTGAGTGATTGGGATTTAGTGTCTTCTCCTAAGTGTATGTGTACGGCTGATACTGGATTACTATAATTGGACCAGTAGCTTAGAGTCCTATACTGGAGGCATTTCATTGACGGAACAAGTGTTCGAAGGGTAAGAAATACATCAAATTAGCAAAAGAAACTGATCGAATATTCGCTGGCAGAATGATTGGCTGGGTGGACAAGAATACGCCATAGATTTAATCAGTGTCATGCACCGCATTCACACCTTCCCCTAATGACTCTTCACCACTACATTCCCCAGTCGTCTGTGGCTCCACGTCCTTCGTCGTGCCACACACTGCTGTCAGTCATGGAGTTGTACCTAACTTTGCACGTCATTATTGTGTATATCTTTCCCCCCTCTTTTCCTGAGGCTTTTAATGCGGAGAATGTTATGTTCTCAGTGCTTGAAACAAATAAACACGTCGCTTCATTTACATAGAAATACTACGGAAAACATGAAACAATTGGGTCAGTTACTTTGGGAAAGTAAAACACAGTTAGAAAAAAAAAGAAAAGAGCATAGGCTGTTGGCCAGACGCCAAGTATTTCCAAAGCAGATGTTCATTTCGCAATCGACATGTTTTTATCTATTGCTACGACTCTAGGATTTTTTTTTTTCCCCCCACCATACTGCTTGTTATTAACAAAAATCAAAGAAAGAACAAAGAAGAACTTTTAAAGGCTTGAAATTTTTTTTTTTTTTTGTCTTTTAATGAACCAGTAGCGGAAAGATTTCTTTCCTTTTTGGTGGCGAGGGGATAGTTTTTGCAAACTGATGACTAGAGGTCAAGGCTGAGCTTGTTTTTCAAGCCCCCAATTCCACGGAAACCAACCCAACCCGTTCCCTTTCCCCGTGTGGTTATTCAGCACAGTACAACCAAATTTAATTTTGTTTTTTTATTATCGAATGAAATGCAGAAAAACAAACACGAACAACTGCAGCAATCGAAAAAAAAAACCCCGAATAACTCTAAAATAATATATTCCAAATAAATTCCAGAATAAATAAATAAATAAAGTTTAACCAAACTAAGTGCACCACGGTCGGACATTTTTAAAAAAATGGTAGTAGATGCTGCTGGAAGAGAATTGTATGTCCAGTACAAGTCGGGTAGTTTATGCTTTCATTCGAACAACGTATCGACCTTCAAGTTCACCCTGTTTTAATTTATTTTTTTCTCTGTCTCTTTTATGCCATGTCTACTACCTCTGCAGCCTCTGACTGCTGATTGGTCCGGTATTGGTTGTTGACAATCATCTTGACAGCGTGTGTGGTGTCGGATTACAACGGTCGTTACCTTTGCCTTGCCTTTAACGGTGCTCATCGTGCTTCTCGTATTGCGAAGCAATACTCGCAATTTGCGCGTATTGCCCTCTCTGCGTGGTGTTTGTTCTGAGAAAGTGCAGGATTTCACCCTTTAAAAAGTGAGGGAATGCAATTAGTGATGCCACCACTGGGGTCAGAAAAACCCTGGCAGACCATGATAAAAAGATTTTTAATGAATGGAATAATGTTTATTTGTGGTTTTTACCCGTGTGTGACATTTCTTATAGGTGCACCAGTGTGACCGCAAATGATGAATGTCTTCCATTAACTACGTTTTTTTTTTTTTTTTAAAGAAGAATGAATCATCCCGTTATGCGTTAAAACCTTGAAAACAAATCCTTCAGTGATCACAGACATGGTGAGATTAGCAGGAGTAAAAGTGACCCACTGAGGTGGAACATTTGCTAGAAGTCAAAGTGTTCTTTTGTCTGGCATTAGCTGCTCGTGTTAAAGCCCATGTGCCTAAGTGGCTCCTGTTGTGCACAGCGCTGTGCCTTGTGACACACAAAGCGCATTGCTGATGCTAAGCAGACAGTGGCGAGTGGATGGAGCACCCACGCGGATGAAGCTCGGCGAGGGTTCACAGATTTAAATGCGGTCATGAGATGACTTAGTCATAGGGATAAGAAGCTTTGGGATGTGTGCCGCGCTCGCACGGAATTAGAGCAAATAAGAGCACTTTGCTACACCGACGGGTTCGGCTGATGTTGTGAAAATGTTCCTTTTCTGTTTAACGTACCGCGTTGACATTTAGATTTCAGTTTCACTCCGATGGCGTATTGGAAAAAAGACACAAATTCGATAAAAGGTGGTGGCTGTGTAAGTATTGTCATGTGATGGGGATGTTTGAGAGGTGTGAGCAAACCGATTGTTTTCCGATGTAAATCGGTTTTCGCCCTAAGTCGGAACTGTGCACAAGTATCTATGTCACTCGTCTACGCTAACACGTTGGTAACCTCATAATCTCGGACATAAAAATGTGACTAATACCTGGCCACCCTAATGAATTTCATATAAAAATGTGACTAATACCTGGCCACCATAATGAATTTCATAAAGTTCCCCAAAAAAAAAATACAAAAGAAAGAACGTAAATGTAGCACAATCCAACGTACGATAAATGATGAGATACTTTTGAAAATCCAAAATTCTTGACCACTTCCTGCTTCATCCCCTTGGCTTTATGTCCCACAGTGCTCCCTTTTTTTCCCCCCGACACTAAATAAGATACTGGCATAGAGTCCGACAGTCCATTAGAGCTTATCCCGCTTCACTTTATAGCATGTAATAGCCTGAATCAAAATGCACTGTCATATAAGGATTTAGCCTGTGGTTATAACTCTGACTTGACCCTTTAAGCCATATAACATATTATTAAAACACAGCAGTTGTGAAGATGACGACAGATGTACTGCATATTACCATTCTGACCTAATAGTGCCTGGTACTTCAGCTAAGCTGGTGTCTGCTACATCATGACATATCCACGTCGGGCCGAAGCGAGTGGTGAATATATATAAACGTAGCAGCGCTTTTGCTGTTCTTCACAATCAGAGCCAATGCATCCTTTGTATGTTGAGAGACCTTGTTATCATTTACTAGTCATGTCATTTATTTTGAAGTGGTGAAAAAATAACTCTTAATTACCGTAATGCGTACTATGGAAAAATCGATTTGTCGAACGTAACAACATGCTACCACAAGCAGACATCTACCTTGGGAGTAGTCGAAAATTCAAAAGCGTTTTTTTTTTTTTTTACTCCTTGTGTGTACCGACGCACTCTAAACCTCTCGATATTTTACCATGGACTTAACCAATAGTCATAATTACTTCATGAAATGGGCGGTAATGTTACTCTGCGTGGCGAGAGCATTAAGCACAAGAACAAACAAAGTCGTCCATCACTGGTAACGGGCGCTCGGAAGGAAATGCATGATCTCTCAACAGTTAGTCCTGGAGGATGACACTCAACAGTAAAAGCGTACGTGAGATACGATCGTGTCACCGTGAGCCCATAGAACAACTGACTGCTGTGTTCGTTCCATTAGCAAAAGCTACAGAAGTAATGTATGTTCATTGTTGGATGTGTGTGTCTGTGTAGGTCGTCCTCTGTCAACCTAATGATGTGATAAAATTACTTGTTGGCTCGACTTCGACTTTCGTTGTCAGGTTATAGTCGGGGTGGGGAAAAAAATCGGGAGTTGTCAATGCCCTAGTCTGTACCATCCATAATTTTGACTTTCATTTACGACCCTACAGCTCATGTTTCCCTGTACTGACTCGACGCGGATTATTGTTTAAATAATTTTGCTCTGACCATGCTGACTGTTTGTGTTTACCTTCACACGGTCTGACAGGAAGCTGCAGTCGGCTCGCCGATGCAGGATCTCCCACTGATTAGCAGCGTTGGGTCTTGTTATCTCACAACGCTGAAAATGTTTTCATTACATTTTAACCCGTGTATTTACTGGCCAATTAGACGCCACGTGGGCTGCGTAGAATGGAAGCGGCATCTTCTGTGCTCTTCGTGTCGACCCTACATAATCATCTGTCAGGTTGATGTATGGCCTATCTGTACCTTTAACTGATCAAGGAATAGGTTGAGATTAAAAATGGGAGAAAACTGTTTTGTGGCAATATCCTAATAACTGCATAATTTCTCAGCCTGTCAAATTGTCTGCAGAACACGGGCTACTGCGTTTGATGACATTACCTTAATAAGGAAAACAAATCAGGTATTGCAGTGTTCTAAAACCCAAATGTAGATTGAAGAATGTATGTCTTATTTTTGTCATCATCTTAAATGGGCTTTTATGATTCGTCGCATCAGAAATGGAAAAACAAATGAGGTTTAGAAGCCATTTTTTTTAATATTCCGTAGAGACTAAAAGAAAAAAAAAGCATTATTCACAGTGGCATTAGTAAAGACGGTACGGTGGTTAAACTTAATAGATTAGTCTCTTAAATATGGTGATCCATCCATCCATCCATTTTCATCCGCTTATCCGTTACCGGGTCGCGGGGGCAGCAGTCTTCATGACCGCCACCCAAATCACACTGCACCGTACCAACCCCCCTGAACCTGCCTGCAGGTGGTGAGTCCACTGGAAGGTACCAACCGCCCTAACAGGGATTCGAACTTGTCCGTGTTTTGTTTTAAATTTCATAGCGCCCTAACCGGGATTCGAACTTGCCCGTTTATTGAACGGCACAGTGTTTTGTTTTAAATTTCAAAGTGTGAAAAAAACCAAAACGAAACAAATTGGAAAAGGCAATAAACCTGAAAATAATTAAAATAATTCACAGGAGTCAGGGTCGTCTTGTCTCAGTGATCAAGCACCATACTGTAATCAGGTAATGAATTGTCCCGCTATCAGCGATCTAGCATAGGTGGGCTGGGAAACACAAATAGCAGAATGGATTGATGAGGGTTCAGTAATTGCCTGCATGTTGAAACCGACCTTTTCTGTGTTGTTTGTAGAATGTATCTGTAGCTGAGCAGGTGTCCTGTTAGTCACTGCCAACCACGTCTGTCATTGAAACCGTGGGTTTACCCCCCGTTGCTGTAACTGATCTCTTATCATCCCTAATTTCACAGTAGGTAATAAACAGCTCTGCATTCCTGAGGCAGACCTAATCAAACCAATGTAACGCTTGCTTTCTTTATGTATATAATGTGATTGGGGTAATTATGTCAACACGCATGCATGTGTGCTACGCGATATTGAAGTGGCATCAGGCTTACACTCTGTAGTTTTGGGTTACGCCTCAGCGTTGAACATTTGGCGTCGCGTTACCGTGACAGATGCGTCACGTTTGACTCACAAGCAGCTAAAGCCAACTCCAGGTCCCGGGTGAGAAGTTACAAACCTGTGATGTCAGTTTATGGACCGACTGCTGTAGATGACTGTGTGGCCACACTCTCTAGATGCAGTGGCTAAAGTTGGTTAACCATTAATCACTGGATTGATGGTTAGTCCCTCGTCCCAATTAGAGATACACGTCCAGCCATGCTGGAAGGCTGCTTATAATCATTTACTGTATATGTGATGTTCATCAATCATCAACGTAACAAAGTATACACGTCAGGAAAAATTAATTGATTGTTCAATTTTGTACATGACCGAAGCGTGATGAGCCATTTTACTCAAAATGTCAGGCTTATCTGTCGCACGTGGTAGTTAAAAATGAATAGAGAAAATTACATTTCTTCTTTTTCCTACACAATTTTTCAGAGACTTTGCCAGGGGTAGAAAATTATGACGAAGTTATTTATTCGCCCCCTGTATCCGATCTATCGGAAATACACATGCTCACCCCGCTACCCCATGGAAAAAGTGAAAGTTAGGTTTAACCGTATGTTAGAAATCGACAGTATAATGACAGTAGTTGTTTTTTGGTAACCCTTCTTCTCGGGATGGGGCCGATCCGATCCCAACGTAATTAGCATATCGGACCGATCCAACCTGCAAAAAATTCCGATCCACGAACCATGTCTGATCTCCAGCCTTGTCTGATACCTGCCAAAAACGAAATGACATAATATTAAAAATTCCGATCCACGAACCATGTCTGATACCTGCCAAAAATGACATAATACTTAAAAAATTCTCAAAAACTGCTCAAAAATAAGTTTTAAGGATGACTGGCTTTTGCTAATACGCTGTAGGTGTGTTTCTTTCCAGTAAGTCGTGACAGATGAGACTTAACGTGTACAGCTGTGGATGTATGAAATGTTTAGTAATGGTGGGGTGACAGCATGTGACATTGATGTAAGCACAGGATGGCATTAATAGAAGCGTGGAGGCTCCTGGGACTGGTTGTCAAGAATATTGTTGAGTCATGTTGTTTTCGCACGCAGCTGTAGAGATGACTAAACAAACACTTGGGTTTTGCAACAGCCACAGATGTAACTGCTGGTTTTATTATTTAATAGTTCTGGTAAAATTACTAGTGGTATCAAATCCCAACAGAGAATGGTCTGTGTTGGAGATGACAACAAAACAACAGCGTTTGGTTTTAGAGTTTATTTGAGCACTTGGCTTTTTACGTACGTTTGCCGATGCCTAATTTATGAGCTCTGGACTCTCCCAGGTTTGTGCCTTACATCTTTGAATAATTTATACTGCATTGTTTTTCATTTGGTCATTTGATCAATTGGATGACTAGTGTTTACGGTGAACGGAGACGGGGAGTAGCCATTCAAAATGTAATGTAGTGGCGCGGTTACTACTGTTAGGTCCAAAATTGTTATCACCAGCGCTAAGAGGTTTAAGTGGATGATACGATAAGAGGCCTGTGAGGCTGAAAGATAAACATCAGAATTGTCTTCCACTCAAGCTGGTATGCTTGAGTTGAGGAACTCTATTTCCAAACTACTAGTCAAAAAGCTAAGACTATCTGCTGTCAATCAAGATTGTGTATGGGTCCAATCTGGAGAGTTGTTTCTGTCTCACATTTTATGTTGCCCCAGCGTTGCTGACTGAGGTGATGTGGTGGGTAACACTTTACTTTTTTTTTGTATCAACCTCACCTGATCTTTACAAGTACACAAACAAGCGTCCGATACAGAGGTACACCCTTCCCTTAAAACTATTTACAGTAGAACTGTACCATAAAACCTCCCGCACACGTCGTCCCATTAAGGTGCCTTTGTAAACCGTGAACTCGGCGAGGGAAAAGTGATTTCACGCAGTCTGTTTTATCATCCGTTTGATTCTCCTTTTCGTTGAGTTATTTAAGGAGGCTAGAGTGGTGCAACGGTATAATTGGCCCGCCTTCCTTGAAGGAGGTTTTGGGTTCGAGCGCACCCACTGATCACGCTGTATATTGTCTTTCAGTTGCTGAATGTCTGACCCCTCAGAAGCTTTCATCTCTCACGGAGACTTTTCTTTTTTTCGGGTATAACAACCGCAACGCCTGCTCGTTTTATTGTACAAAATTAGGTATCTATTCAGTGACAGACAATAACAGAACAGCTGTTTCATTGAGACTTTTCAAACTGAGCTTCGCTTGTCAGGAAAAAAACTGTCTCAATGTCTTCGAGCACTTAGAGTCCCATGTAAAATTGCGCCTCTGAATACCCAGCCCCACTTGGAACGCTGATCTCAATTAGCTCTGAAAGTTTAGCAAAAAAAAAATGCAGAAATCATCGTGAGTGGTGCTGATGTGTTCTGTTTCATTAACTGCTGTGACTTCCTCTTAGTCCTTTTGTGCACAAAATAGAATAGTTTATTTTCTGCAAGGCAGGAATGTGTGCCAAGATTGCAGCGTGACTTGGGAATTTGTAGCATGTCTCCGCTCCCATTATTAGATACTAAAGAAGCCTTGCCTGAACCAACATCAATGGACTGTGTTTCCCTGCAAACGAATAGAGCAGTTTTTTTTTTCCTGTGCTGCAGAATGTGTTTTTTTTTTTTGTGCTACTGTCATAGCGTTTGATCGAAAGACGAAGAGGGAAGAAGGTGTGACAGGAGGTTGTACATTTGCGGGCCTCCCTTCTGTTCCGTTCCATCCACGAAGCCACAGGGTTAGGCTTTGTAGTAAAATTGCGACATCGCTGCTTAGTTCAGAGTCGACGACCTGCCGTATTGTGTTCGTTAGTTTGGCATTCACAGGATAGGGCTGAGTTGATCCTTGCGTGTTTCCCCTTCGGCTGACAACGGGCTCATATCTCTGGGTCAACTTTCGATTGGCACAATAATTGGGTTTTAGGGCAAAGACAAAGAGGTCAGAAGTGAAATATCGAAATGTAACACAGATGATCAAACTGCTAATGAAAAATCCTAACGGCAGGATAATTAGTACAATGTGTGATTCAGTTATTACTAGTGCAGTAAATGGTGCAGATCAAGCATTTGACACATGGCCAACACACGCTTTTGAATGAACGATTTGCTGATGTTTCCGGTACCTCTGATGAGCAAGATAAAAAAAAAAAAGAAAGAAAGAGCAAGATAAAAGAAACTACGAAAGAGGATTTCAAAATCAAGGGCAAGTTTAATTATTAAGTCACAAAGAGATTTTTATCTCACTCTTCTTTATTTACCTTTACTGTGACTACATTTTTTTAATAATATCTGTAATTAAGAGCAAAAAACGGAATGTGTTGTCACCAGGTGAAAAACAAAAACAAGGACCAACTATGGACAGAATTAAACTTCTATTGACTGCCTACAAGTTGTTCACGGACGGATTTAAATTAAACAAAATGATTAATATTCATTATGCGAGCGCTATATAAGTTTGTCCTTCATAACATTCAGCATAGTTAAAGTATTGCTGCTACATATTTAATGACCTCGTCGGTCTGAGTCTAATCAAACCTTGACTTAACAACGTGGAAAAGAGAGTTGTCATCACTTAACACTGCGAGTGCTCATTCACCTTCAGAGTTCCTGTTCCACTGTTTGGGTTGTTTTGTAGACATGAACACACTTCAATTGGACTGGAGCAATTCACAGAGACTGGCTGCAACACTTCACTGTTGGATTAAGGCTGCACGCCAGAGGATCATCGAGTCTGTGCTGAGGCCCTTAACTTCATTGTGTTATTATTATTATTATTATCGTGATATAAAGTACATACAAAGCCAGACAAGGTTACTTCAGAGTTACCAACCGCATGGAAAAGGGAAGCGTTTGTTTTGCGAGTTTTCTAAAGTATGTGCCAAAAATTGCTTTCCAAGCTTTTTTATTTTTTTTTAATTTTTTTTTTTTAAAAAAAGCGCAGCACTGAGAGACAGCTTATTTGTAGGACGCCGACTTCTCATCGATCCAAATCGTCCCGCACAAGCTCAATTTAAAGGAGGTCTTGTCCCAGATTGACCTGAAGGGTTGTGTGTCAGCAAAAAGAAAAATAAAAAAATAAAAAAAATACTACTCTCTACACTCCCACAGAACAAGGAAAAGACACATGAGTGGGCAATGCACGCGAAGATTGGTCCTGTAATATCATTGAACATTGGGTAGAAACAGAAATAACTGCACATTCAATATAAAAATTCTTCACTGGCTATAAAAATGAATGTGAACAGTTGGTGTGAAAGGCCATAGGGACGGTGTGAAAGTTGTACGCTTCGCAATTATAGTCCAACTTGTGACAAGTGAATCTCTATATTTAAGTCATGTTTGTTTTGTTGATTAATTGTAGTTGTAAGAATAGCGTAGCAGTACGAAGTGATTTGTAAAAAATAATATTTAAGGGTGTACTTGCAATATTATGATAATATGGTAATTTGGTGTCAGAACAACGTAGACAATATTTTTGCTTATCGACAATATTTTGTAGGACGATACATCGCCCAGCGAAAAAAAATGTTAGCCTCACCCCGTATATGTATACATATAAATATTTATATTTGTATATACATACTGTATATACATATGTGTGTAATATATTTGTGGTTTTTTTTTTTACTTTTTTCTTTATAGAAGTGTTCTCAGACAGACACAAAAAAATGGCTAGCTTAACTCTCTGATATCTTGAATATCATCTGTTTGTTTGTTTTTTTTTTGTTTTGTTTTTTTATACATACAAAAGTCCTTCTCACAGTTGAGTGTTGTCATCGTGTAGGTAATTGCCTATTTCAGCTTTGCCGGTTTGGTGTACCTTATAGCGATGTGCCGGAGCAATTGAGAGTCTGATGCTGCCTGTGCAGAAGCACATAATATACAGTCCACTCCAGACGCTGCCGTGCGAAAGTAGTACTTAGAATTCAATATAAATTTCAGGCGAAAAATGCCCACTTCAAAGGCTTTGAAGTTGTTTTTGTCTCCACTTGAAGACTGAACTACGTACAGTGAAAGACGACTCGCGAGTCGGCAGGCAGATTTTCAGTTGATCTGCGTTTTTTTTTTTTTTCCGCAACTCGCCTGTTTACAAACAGCATCACTGGTAATCTAAGACAGAGTCCTGCACAAGTAATACATGATTAGCTGATCTATCCTTACAGTAATCTGTTTTTACTTTACATGTTCATCAAACTTTACTTAGAACCTCATAAATAGGCCTGTAGCCAATAGGAACAGACCTTTTTGTTAATAATTGATCTGCCTTAAAATAGTTGTATCATCATTAGAAACGAGTTCTGCCGTATGATTAATACACATAATGCGATAAATCACAGGGGGTCTGTGTATTGAATGTGATTAATCGCCATCTCTAATGATTGTGATCAAATGTGATTAATTAATCAATGAATTAATTCAGAATAATCTAAGACTATCTATGGCAGGGGTGTCAAACTCATTACCACCAGGGGGCCACATCAGCAATACAGTTCCTGTTGATGGGGCCGGTTTTAAATGGAAGACTGTATAGATCAGGGGTCCCCAACCCCCGGTTCGTGGACCAGTACCAGTCCATAGGTCCTTTGGTACCAGCCCACAGAGGGGAAAAATGAAAAAAATTCTAATTTACTTCATTAAAAAAAAAATTTCCATTTTCTTTCTTTATTTGTCGATAATCTGGCAATATTTTAAAATAAAAGTAATTCAGACTTTGATACAAACAGAATAGAGTCTGGTATAGATGGAGCTCCTCCATAACAGACTAATACATGTTTCTGCCGTTGATTATTATTTATTCAAGCTACAAATATTGTTCATTGCTGTGTAATAAAAAAAATTTTTTTTTTTTCATTTCATAGGTTGATAAACTCTGCTACATGGACTTTATTAAATGCTTTTTAAGCTCCAGAGGGCCACACAAAATGGCTTGGCGGGCCACATTTGGCCCCCCGGCTTTGAGTTTGACACATGCTCTATGGCAAAAAAAAACTCTATCTCTATGTTCTACTACAACTTAAACCTGAATGGATAGTGTTGTTGATGCAAGCTGGTCGTCTGACCTGCAGTTGAAACCTCCGTGAACACATGCTGGGATTTGAGATGGTATTCTATGATCCAGCTGCTCCATTAAAAAAAAAAAACATATACAAAATCTTTCTCACAGTGAGTGCAAAAACGTGTGTGTGAGTGTGTTAGAACAAAGCAGGGAATGGATGGTGAAAATATCCACATCAGGTCGTTCCTCCCACGTGTTTAAATTTGTGATCTGCTTAAAGTTCAACAGCAGCGTTAGAAGATGTATTTACCTAAGCGCAAAACTTACATATATTTTTGCTCCACCTGATTTGGCTATTGTTTCAAACTCCACTGGAGTTTTTCTTTAGAAAGTAACGCAGCCGTTGAGGACGGCAACACGTACTGTAAATGTCATGTCGTTGTTAATTTTAATAACGTCATCCATTTATTATGGAGATCGCAGTACTGCTTTAGCAGCAGAAAGATGTAACTCCGCTGTTGTTGCAGACTTGGCTGTTTTGGTGGCACTGACCTGATAAATTATTGCACATGATGAACCAGCAAATATTTTTTCCTGTACTAAAAAGACACAGTTAAGATGTTAGCATTATTTATTGATCTACGAAGAAGTTTATTTTGAATTCCGCCTTGAGGCCTTGTTCTAAATTCCAACTGATACAAGTTGAAGAATTTGTCTTATTGTGTTGATTCTTTCAGTTTTTGGTTGTTGTTTTTTTTTTTTCTGCCAGTTTGGATTTGACTTTTTTTGTGTTCCCCTCAGGCGAAGCTAAATTAACACACAGTTTCTGACATGTTTTTGAAAACTTGATTCCAGCTGTCGTTGCTGACTAGACTTGAGTGAGGCTAAAAGGTTTAAGAGGGGTGATTTAAAAAAAATAAAATAAAATAAGAGTGAACATGGAAGGAAAAAAAAAAGGAGTTGCTTTTTTCCCCCCATCTACAGAGTGCAGAACCTGTGTGCACTTATGGCATAAAAGGCCGCATCTTCTCTTACTGTGCAATCCATAGCTGTGATTGCTTCATTCAGCCCTCTGTGGCCTTGCATAATCAATGTTCTCTTTCACATCCACCCTTCCCATTATAAGTTTAAGCACTTCTCCGTTCTCCTGCCAAACTGATTTATATTAACAGATCATTTTTGAACTTACAGAAAAAGGCTTTTTTTTTTTCTCTCTCTCTCTTCAAAAATATTCATCAGTAGCAGGGGAGGGGAGGTTTGTTAATATTCACAAAGGCGTCTAACGTGGAAGTTATCATGGCTCCTATGTGCAGACGGCGACATGTACGTGGCGTTCCATTGAAGTCGTCGGTAAAAGGATTTGGTTTGATGTCTCGAACAACTTCGTTCTTTCTCATGGTTGTGTTTGATGCCGTAATTTGAACTCCGAATGCAGGTCGGTAATTGTGAAAATGACATGGAGAATCACAAAGGGAACATAACGATCTCCAGAGCTAAAAAGGTACCGGTTGTGAATATGTTAAAAGGTTGCTTTGATTTCCTTTTTTTTTTTTTTAAACAGCATTCATTTAGATCCGGTGGTTCTGATAGCACCCAGAAGCAAAAAAATCTGCTCTATACAAAGGAAGAGGTTTGATAACGACACACAAAAGTGAGTGTAAAGTAGAGCCATGTGCAGGACTACCGTACTTCTTGTTTTGGCTACCTTTACCTATTTTGTTCTCGTGTGGGCAGTGATTACCCTAATTACCCTTATTAGTACACTTTGAAAGCTTTCGCTGTTTCCCCCTTTTCTTTTCGCATACTTCTCGTTCGAAAAGTCCTGGTGGCGAAAAATTCAAAGCAAGTTGGCTAGAAAAAATATGTGTTTTTTTCCCGCAAATTATTGAACAATTCTTCTTTGCGCCAAAGATGTACCGCTCTGCGCTAAGGTTAGAACTCTCTTTAACAATAGAATAAAGCAAAAACAAAAAGATTGATTGTGCTGCTCTATCCTCGTATATATTTGACGTACTGTTATTCCTCAGCTCACTTGCCTTTAGGGTAACGTGAGTGCCGGCTAGCGGAGGACCGGGCAGGGGTATTTGGAATTTGGGCTTCAGCACAGTACGGAACAACTGGTCCTACGGAATTTGGGCTTCAGCACAGTACGGAAAAACAACTGGTCCTAAGAGTCCACCTCAGTGTCATCGTCAACGCCAGACTTCCTAGAGACTTCCGAGGAGAACCGAGGGCTTTCGTGTTGCGTTCTGGTGGCAACCACTCCTTGAGGCTCCAATGTTGGTGAAAACCACTCAAATCGAACTAGAGTTTAAGTGAAAACTTCAGATAAACACAGTAATAAGATCGACAAAAAAAAACCTCTGTGAAAGTGACTTCTGTTCATTCTGATCTAATGGTCCGTATCCTGGTTTACTCAGCGCCACGTGTAGGCGTAGGCGCAGGCGGTGTTGTGATAACTTACAATCAAAAGGCCTCGTCGAAGGTCGCCGCAAGGTAATTTAACTACCGTGGCAGAAAGAAAGGATTTCAGCTTCAATACTTTTTCACTCTTTTTCTCTGTCGTGATGACATTCTCACAGTCTATCGGCCAAAAAAAAAAAAAAAAAAACAACTAAATACACAATCTCTTGGCAACTAGAATCAAATTCAAAGATTCGACAGAGAACATTTTGTACTGACACACAAAATTACCGTTACGAACTATCTTTAGCTCTTTTAATTAGTTAGTTAGTTTATTAGTTGGCGAAGTATTACAGATAAACAGTAGGTCAGCTCTGTTGGGATTAAATCACCAAAATGACAGGGAACCTA
Organism: Cynoglossus semilaevis; assembly: GCF_000523025.1. Taxonomy (NCBI): domain Eukaryota; kingdom Metazoa; phylum Chordata; class Actinopteri; order Pleuronectiformes; family Cynoglossidae; genus Cynoglossus; species Cynoglossus semilaevis. The sequence continues at coordinate 15,702,340 of NC_024318.1, read as the reverse complement.
CGCGGAAAAGTCTTTTTCGCTGTTGCCGACAAAATAGGTAAATACTCATAATTTGATTGACTCGCCTTGATAATCCTGTGGACTGGATCGGGAAAAAAACAAAATCAACGTCAATTCCAGGTCTCTTTATTTGTTCCCAGGCAGCAATCCGTCCAGTTTCCCTGATCATACATGTAAGCAAGAAACTGTGTTTTCACGTCAACCAAGGGGTATTTGTCAGTAGCACATTTGAGTTCTCAGGAAGCGATCAAAGCCGTCCTACTCACACCCCTCCGCCCCAACCCCCAAGAAAGATAGCAGTATAAACGTGGGGAATCCAATCTGGTTCAAAAGAGAACGCCACTGGGGGCCTGAGAGATAAGGAGTCGCTCGAGAACGGAAAAACCATGAAAACAATCTTGTTGTTGCGCTGTAAGAGCAGAGAACACAGCTGTCTCCTTCTGTCCACTGAAAGTACACGTTTGAAGTCTGTAGCTGTTCCGCTATATAGAGCTCCATGGTGTAAAAAAAATCTGTCTCAGCGTATGTCATCGCTGATTTGGAGGAAAGCCAGCGAGCCGGCGCTCGCGTGGAGACGAGAACCGGGGCTAGGGAAGAGGGAAGACACAGATGACCAAACACTGTCAGGAATAGGCTTAGATTTTGTCAATTAAACATATGGCGGGAAATCTTCGCACTTCACCGCCTGCCCTGAGACGACGCCCTGTGAGCGAGGTGTGACAACAAACGTTTCCCGCGAAATGGAAACTGTGATTTTTCCCAGCTGCCGGCCTGCATCAGTAGAACATGAGGCCCAGTTTTTCTGCAGCGTTGGAACAGGTGTATTAGCTTGAAGCCTCCATATGTGATCGTTGTTCTTCTTTTTTGTTCATTTATTTTTTTTGCTGTGGTTGAAGTTTGAATGTTGCTTAAAAATCGGCGCGTCAAGATTTCAAGCCGGGCTGAGCAATACCCCCAGGGTCGGAGGGTAATAAATACGGACATTTTCCGAATGAAATGACAAAGTGTATATTAAGGAATTATAATTTTATTTGCAGTTTTACGCGCAATCCCCTCTGTGACTAACTGTCCACACTCAGCCTTATTCCTTTTTTTTTAATCTACATTCTCGGTGAATCAGATTAGTTCTGATTTGCACATTGATTTTGGAATAATCCGTGACTAACTGCAGACATCTTGATTCAAATAACGCCGCGGGGGAAAATGGGTTAAGAGACGAGTGCATTGTAAAATCGTCGTACATTGAAGGAGATTAAGTGTTATTACTCCAGAGTGTTAGTGTATTTGAGCATTGCACCTTGTGAGGGCCGAAAAAAAAAAATCTCTTCTCTTTTTTTTTTTTTTTTTTTCCCAGGTGAACGTTCAGTAGGGTTGGACAGAAGATGCCACGGGGATGGTGGTTTGTCAGATGGCTGGGGACAGCAATGGCGGTCCTCTCTTTGCTGACCCACAGCTGGGAACAGGACACGGAAGGTAGGAGCGCAGCACACATCGCCGAGGGCGGAGGGGACGTAGACACGGACAGTGTTTATTGTCAACATCGTCGAGGCCGCGCGGAGGAGAGGAAAAGTCCAAACGATGTTTTTGTTTATTCACCGGACATGTTTTGCATTTCCCCTCTGCCAAGTTTCCATGTCATACATATGATAATCTTGATGTTTACATACAGCACATACGGCAGGTCTGTCCGTCACAAACACAGAAATCTGAACAAATGGTCGTCCCGTATTGTGATACGGAAGGTTTTTTTTTTTTCCGATCCGGCCCGACGTATCCTCCCGTGCTGACTGCTGAAAACCAACATTTGCGCATCGTAGTTCACAAGAGGATTCGCGTCTGGCTTCATTAAGTCCGACATCATGTTTTTTCTCACAGGAGCCAACATGGAAATTGAAATCAGAACAAAAATAAACCAACAATGACGACGGTGAAAACATTTGCCCCACTTAACTAATAAAAATCTATTTATATACGGCAATCTAGGGCCCCAGAGGCAATTTACAACTATTAGAGCTTCCGGTGTTGAGTTTTAGTGCAAATCCGACGGTACGTTTGTGTGCAAATTAACTCCTCGTCCTTTTAGATTTTTAATATTTTTCCAAATGTTTTTCCTCCTACACAGTTCACTGATTATGTGGAGAGGCGTCTCTTTATAGTTTCGTGTCTAATTCCCCACCCAACAGAGGTGCTCTGGCGTTTCAGGTCTCAGGTGACCAGAGATGCCAGTTTAAAATGAAGCTCAGCTGTAACAGATTGGCAGGTCTTTAAAGCTGAGGGTGAGGAGGCGGTGAGCGTGGAGCGGGGAAATGTCTTGTTTCCTGTGTGAAAACAGAGCAAATGATTCGGGTCATGTGTGATAATCCTCTGCTTTCATCAGACGTGTTGTTTTGTTTCCACCCAACCCAGTTTGCTGGTAGAACTTTGAGGGTATGACTCTATCGCAGCGTATCGTCTCGGAGTTTCTCTTAATTTCCGATGTC
>NC_024318.1:15697417-15699806 GCF_000523025.1 Cynoglossus semilaevis | reverse complement strand
GTCTCGGGGTTTCCTCCTTTCGATTGTGCTCCTCCCTAAGTCTCCGAACGCATTAATAGGCAAGCGGCGTTGTGTGGCATGAGGAAAACCACTGACCCGAATCATAACAGCTGTCAGAATGAGAAAAGCCTCAAGGAGCAACGTGTCGCTGAGAAATTTGTTTTGCCACACGAGGTAATTAGTCTTTATTAGGTATTTGTATTATTCAAATCGTCATATTGTTCTGGTAACGGGCAGGACAAATAAGCTGTGTAATTATAGGTTGGAACTTAAGGCGGCGTTAACAGTTGATCCTATTTACTTTTTGGCTTTTTCCATTCATCGCGGTTTTGCCACAGCATACGTGCCTGCAATATTTTGGCATTGGTTTACACAGAAATCTGGTCCTGAAGCAACCCAGTCTGGTTAGGGACTAGGTGGAGTTGAACCCTTGACCTCCTGCAAAGCAGGCTGGATTTCTACCAGATCTCCACTCCAGCTCTCTCCAAGCAATAAAAGAGCTGAACAGTGGGGTTCAAGATATGAGTTTAATCCATTCCACATCGACACTCGTTTGTCGATTCAGTTTAATCCATTCCACAACAGCACTTGTCGATGTTTGTCGATTACTTTCAATTGCATTTTCTCCATTAAAAATAACTAAAAACGAATTATTTAGTTCCAGCCCCCCATAAATATACTATCAATTAAATAAATTAAAATTCCCCCATCTCCACATCAAAAACATAGATATAAACAAATGTATTGATAATATAAAAGAGCTCGGTTGAGCACTCGTAACTCGATGTTTCCTCGTATCTTGAAGAAAATCTTGCTTACTCGTAACTTGGAAAACCCGTATTTCGGTCTCGATACCTTTTGTTTACAAAACCAAATGACATGTATTTTTTTAATTTTTTGGGCCGTCACCAGTTCTTCTTTAGGTTGGATTTAAATCGATATGCAATTAAAGCCGTATTGTGGCTTTAAGGGGGGGGGGGGGGTGAGGGAGGGGGGGGTGATGGCATTTACTTCTCATTAAGAATAGGCTCATTCAGGCCAAAATGAAACAAATTCTTCTGCGTTTAATAAAACGTCTTCTCGCTGACGCTGTCATCACATTAGACCAGTGTTTCCCCAAACTTTTTTTTCTGGGGACCCATATTTTAAAAGTCACAAACCTTCGCGACCCAAGTCAATAGGCGAGACTTTTAACTAATGGGGTGATTTTTGACAGCAAATATTCACATCACGCAGTAGGACATTCCAGCTAAAAAACAAATATAATGAAACCCCAAGGCGAAAACCAAAGCCACTGTCCACTGCCAGGTCATGAACATTTTATCTTGTTTGTCCCAGAAAAACACGAGTTACCCTGAGAGTCCGGTGTCACATTTATGACATTTTAACAGGCAGGGCACCAGCAGAAAATAGAAAGTTAGACCAGGGCGGTCGTGGTGAACTGGCAGATGCTGTAGTCACAGCAACTACAGCAACGGTTGCAGTGACCGCGTTCCGTAGCAGTAGGGTTCACTTGTTTGTCTCGGTTCGTTTTTATATTTATATTCGTAGAACCAGCTTGTAACGAAATGTCCGTCTTAGTTGCCTTGTTATTGTTGGTTATGGAAACGCATCCAAAATTCTTTGTATTAGTAAAGTGAACTACTTGTCATTGTGACGTGATATACCACTGCACACAACCAAATGTGACTAAACATCAGCGCCCGGGGAGCAGTGTGTCGGGAAGGTGCCAAGCTTAGTGCACCCAGGTTTCAAACCTGAAACCTTCCGAACTTAATCCCGCTCTCTTACCCCGGCAACCCACCACTGCCCCCGTATAAGTACTCCATCGTGGTGTCTCAGAAGGGAACTCGGCATATCTTGACCAATTCTCGTTTGCTCGATAAGAGCGGCTGACTGCTACGCTACGACCATTTCGTCATTAGCCTTAACGTTACGTTGCTACTGCACATCACCCAAGGACAATTCACTCCGGACTATTTCTACGACCACCAATTCCCCCCCCCGTTCCCTTAATCCCTACTATTTTATTCTAACGTTATTCGTTGCCACCTTCTGCTCAACAACACTGTCTCGCAAGAAAACTATTCCGAACTTGTCGGGGACCATCGGAGTCAAAGACCCTCTTCTGGTCGATGCTACTTTTATACCCAGCCTTGTTGCTCAAACATGACTTCAGACGTTTGTTTTAATCATCGTTAGCACATATAATTTATATGTCCACGTGTCCCAAGAAGGACCATGGGAAAATGAACTATAATTAAGTCGGTCTTTTGTATGTGCTGTTAATTATTTGTGTTTGTAGAAAAATCTACAGTGAAACAATCATTGTCTTTGCAGATATTATCTTCGGCAGTGATAGGAATAAATTATGCTTTCAAATGATAAA